>NW_024581112.1:10443314-10525332 GCF_017639235.1 Corvus kubaryi | reverse complement strand
GGCAGCGGGACGGGAGGGACCCGGAGCGGCCGCGGCAGCGGGGCCGGGGCGCCGCGCTGGGCCGGGGCCGCGCTCGCCCCGGGATGCCGGTGGGGCCGGTGCCCCTTTGTCCGGCCCAGGTGTGCCCGGCCCGGCCCGGACAGGGGCTGTGGGGCCGGGGCGCAGTTGCAGAGCGCGGGCGGCCCTTGGCGGTGCTGCCCCCCGGGCGGTCGTGGCTCTGGGCTTTGCTCCCCAGGAGTTGTGCGGCTGCGGGGGCTTTGGGTGCCAGGGCTGGTGTGAGGTAAAGTCGGGGGAAGCGGCGGTGAAGGTTTGGAGAGCGGCGTGTTTTTATAGCTTTGCGGTCTTGGTGCTGGAAGACGATTGAGCGTGAGTCGCCGTTCAGGGAGTTTGCTTCGGAGGCAGCGAGAGGTGGGCACTGCGCCGCAGCGTAGCATCTTCTCGGCGTAGTCCGGGATACGGGATCTTCTGCGCATCGCGGCTGTGTGCTCGTGTTGCGTGACATCCCAACGGGAAGTTAGCCCACTTCAGAGGATGCTGTACGTACAGGGCCAGCTTTTTAACTTAGAATTCGGTCACTGGTAGCTAACGTTTCTTGTTGGGCGTGTTTTAAGCTTGGTCTCCTAAGGAAGGAAGTCTGGTGGATGTGTCTGTCTATTTCTTCTTTTCTCTCCAATCAACAAGGGCTAATTTTAGCTCTCGGGCCAATTTCAGTTAAATTTGCCGGTAGAAGAGGTTTTAAAGAGTTGGAAGGCTTCAGTTTCATGGAAATCAACGTTGACAAACAGAAGTGTGTTTGTGCAACTCAGTTACTGCTCACATGAAGGGCAGGGTACTTAAAAAGCAGCTCCCTGTGGCAGACAGCACAAATTAACTGAGTCCATTGACATACCTACAGTTAGATACGGCCGTGGCACATGATGCCCGTTGTCCAGGGAAGTCTGTAGGGAAAAATTGGAAGTAAGGCGAAGAAAAAGGGAATAGTGACATGTTGAGTTTCTGTCCATAACTACAAAAATCACAAAACTGAACTTTTGCTTTTCACATAATAGCTTGGACTTCTGTTAGACTTCATCTAGACATGCAATTATTAAGTACTACTAGCAGAGATAACTTAATGATGGCACAGTTAAGCATCCAGAAGTCAGGTAATGTAACAGCTTATTTTGGAAGCACGGTATTAGCTTTACTTTTAATGTACAAGCCATTGGGAGCATCTTATTTATATGATTGTGTTATGTAGCGCTTTAACCAGCTGCAGAGCCTTGTTTCTTGCTCGTGAATTGTGTGCAGCAGTTAGACAAATGGGAAGGAAGAAACTTCCTATGAGTAGGTGTTTATTGTTATAAAGATTTAGAACTTTTAGGTTTTTATTTTCAGTTAGAGCCATAACAATAATTCATAGGTACATTTCAGGATTAAATAGATTTGACAACTGAAAATACGTTTGCCACTGAATGGGAAATAAGCTTAGAAAAATGCTCGTGTTGTGAGCATGATTTTTAAGGTGCTTGTATTCCAAATACCATGTCAGGTATGTGAAGCAGTACAAGAACATTGCAAATTTTGAAGTGTTTGGAAATTACTTATTCCCTTAGAGACTTACTTATTCCCTTAGGGTATGGATACATGGGAAGATTTTAATGGAATAGATGAAAAATGATGGTGGATCCTGGAGGAGTCTGACAGCTGCAAGGAGATAATTAGGATGTACGTTTTTGGTAGTGGGTTTGCTGCTTTGATTCCTGGTTTTTTGAGTAGTGTTCTGAGGAGCTGGCCAGCGACAGACTGAAGTGACTGTCACTCGAGTGGCCCTGTGACATGTGCCTGGCCCATGCCTGCTGTGTGCATTGTGGACTCTCATTTGTAGCTGAAGTTTAGCTGTGTTCTGAAATGTCAAAGATGTCTTGGGAACAAGAAGGCGAAGATTCTGTGAATGTGTTCTGCTGGCACTGCTGGTTGAGCTACTTCAGCTGCTTTTCACCTCAGCTCTTCTTGGGTGAATGTAGGGGATGCTCCTGACTCTTTTTAGGCAGAGGAGTTACAGAGGTACTTTTTGACCATTGTTTGGTTGTTGATGGTTTTCCCCATGTGCTGAAGTTGTAAGAACACCTCTGGCTTCCACATACTGAAGTATAATGAGTAAGGCTACAGAGAGATTCGGGATAGTGCATTCCAAATATTTAAGCATGCTTTTAATTTGCCAAGTGCTGTGATACAAGGTGTGTGACATTGTAACCAATCACATCCCGCTTGGATCTGAATTAATACAGTACGTCAGTTGAAGCTGGATGCTGTAGAAAGAAATAGGCATGCAAGGAAGTCAAGGGCTGTGACATGCTAGATTTGACAAGAGCCATTCTGTGGTTTAATTTCTTTACAGTGGTGCTTTTTAAGGTCTTAAAAATAACTTTGTAAGTGACACCTGGCTGGGGGGGGGGGGGGGGAGATCTAAGTAGCGTAGCATTTGATTTGAAGGATTTCCCAATGAATGGTTGGTTGTGTTGCAAGAACTTGTGAAAAATACCACGAAGTCTGTGCTGCCTTGAAGGACAGTTATACCTTCCAAAATAGGAAAACATGTTCCTGAGGGACTTAATTTGAATAAAGCAGTCACAAACATGGCTGAGATGAAGAATTACAGTTAGAAAGTGACTGGCAATACTATGGATAGACAGTCCATCTGGCTGGAGGCAAGTACACTTCTTCAGAGTCCTGAGATTTATAACCGGAGTTGTTATGAAAAGATTAGGAATGTTAAAGCTGTTAGATGGTATGCATGCACACATTTACACATCCATTTTCATCTAAACATCTGGGTTGTATGCACAACTTCACTGGCATTTTCATCAGGGACATGGCTCAGTAGTGTTATTTAATTGAAAATTGTGTCATCTGAAACTCTGGGCTGTGATATGTATTCAGTCTTAATGTGAGGGGGGTGTGTGTTCAAGTGGTGTTTGAGCTATTTCAGATTACAGTAAAACATGGAAAGGTTTCAACTCCTTGATTTGGAAATGTTGTGCAGTGCCCAGTTTATGTAATGCTGACTTAACTTGCTGATTAAAATACAATTCCAGCTTTTATATGTGGATATAATGTGTCCAAAGTGTACTTTGGTTTGCTACCTTACCAGCGTAGTGCTGTTGTCATGCTTTGAGTGAGCTCGAAAGAGGTTCTGCTGTGTGCACAAGATTGACAAATTGTGTGTAAACTGGGTTTGTTTCCTGTGTGAAAAGCTATGGCTTTAGTCCTCCAAGGTGAATGAGTTACTTTTGCAGCCATGACTTGCAATGGCAATCTCTTACATCAGCCACGTTTTGTGCCATTGTGATTCAGATAAGAAGAAAGTACTAGGCTGCTAAAAGTGTTTCATGCTTCCTGGTAGCAAGTGCCTTTCTCACTCAGTTACCTGAACTTCTGTCAGGTTAACTGACCAACGTGAAAACCATGAATTGAAATCAGCTCCATCTAAAAGCACGTCTCACTCATGCTGCTACTCTGATAACCTGAATGAGTTCTTTGTGGTCCATCTCTAGTGAGGCTGGAGTGATCCAAGTATGGAGCTATTAACTTTTAGGTCTAAATACAGGTTCCTCAGTACCTGTGATCCGTTTTTCCAGCTTCTGGTGTGGTGGGCAGTGCCATGAGAAGATTATTGAAAACATTGTCCATTAGCCTGCTGACACACTTAATAGCAGTGTAGGGGTTTTATGGGGAGAGGAGAGCTTAAAGATTTGTTTATTCTTCAAGCTGAAATTTAAAGTGAAAATAATATTGTCCAGTTGGGGTGTCTGCCTCCATCTGTAGTCTGTAATGTGGTTGGCTTCAGGGACACTTAATTCATGCCAGCCTTCAACCTTTGAAGTTGGACTCTGCTTTGCTTTCATGCATCAGTGATGTTGTTAGCTAGAAATTGAACACAGTTCTTTTAAAAAGCTTCATGCTACAGCTCTTCTTGCTCATTTACTCCAATAGTAAAACAGGGCTCCAAATCAGCAACAAGGAACACCATTTCATATTTTCACTATTGGAGTATCCTTAATATTCAGAGATGCTTTAATTCAGTAATGTTTAACTATTGTGCATCTATAGCTTAATCCCTCTGTAGTGGTTTGGTCCAAAATACTCATTACTGTTTATCTGCTGTGAGATAAGAATTAGGAGAAATGCAAAACAGGCACCAAACTTGAAAGAATATAAAGAAGTTTATTAACAGACCTAAAAGAAGAAAAAAAAAAATACCACCTTCAGAACTCTCCTCCTCCCCCCACCTTCCTCCCTTCTCCCACTGACAATGTGAAAAGACAACCCTTAAGATGTTCAGTCTGTTTACCACTTCCATAATAACCTTGTTCAGTCCATTTAGAAAGAGAAGTCTCTTCTTGCTCATGCTATGAAAACATTATCACAACGAGACAGCCGCCCACTTCCAAATATCGTTCAGTCCATTTAGGAAGAGGAGTCTCTCTGCCTGCGTGTGAGTCCTTTCCCCCGACTTGCAGCTTTTCCCGCAACTGCCTTCGAGGGTCCACTCTTGAAGTTTTTTGGGGTACAATTTTAAGGTTGAGCCGTTCAGAAACAAAAACAGAGGCCCTTCTCCTTCCCTGGGAGCAAAGGGTCTTCATCATCTTCATCTTTAGGACTATCTCTGGGAGCATCTCTACGGACTGAGGTTTTCTCCTTTCCCGTTCGGAGCAAAAGTCCTCATCTGGTTCATCTCTACGGACTGAGGTTTTCTCCTTTCCCGTTTGGAGCAAAAGTCCTCATCTGGTTCATCTCTCCCTGTCCAAACTTCTCATGAAATTACAGCTGCGTCAGCATCTGCCTATCTCAGCGCAGGTGCTTTTGCTCACGAGTTGAACACTCCACCCCCCATATCTTCATGAAATTACAACAGGATACTCTGATATATCATAGCTTCACAACAGAATTTCAGCTTTAAGCATCTCCTCTCTCTCTTCCCTCAGGTTTTCAGCTCTTCACAGCAGTAAAAGGGTTAATCTCACCTCGGCTTTGCAGCTGGAATGTTGAATTTTTCTTATCGAAGTGGAGAGGGGGGAGAGCCGAGCTGCTCCGGCTGCCCACGGCAAGGCAGTGGGGGGGGTTCCACGGCTGGAACAGGTCCATGGCTCCAGGATGGCCGTGGCCCGGCCCGGCCTGGCCCAGGCAGGGCCTGGCCGGGCCCGCTGGCCCCACACGGGGCCTGCAGCCACTTGTCCCAGCGCCGGAAACGAGAGAGAGCTTGGAGGGGGAGTTTGCCTATTCTTAAATGTGGATCACAGAGGTGATCACAACTTTAAGTGGCTTAGAGAATTGTCCATATTCAAACTGGCCAGCTGATAGGTTCTATCAGTTCCCAGAGGAAACTGTAAGCACCCCTTAGCAAGGACGTCCCTTCCGGGACTATGCTTGCTAACCTATGACACCCTCCTTCTTCTACGTAAGTTCTTTCACCTGCTGTAAATGCTATGACTTCTTCTGTAACTGGAGAAGCTTAACTAGTTTTGGCATCATCTTGGGTCATAGTTTCACAAATATTAAGCCAGCAGTGCCATTGTGAAAAGCAATC
Source organism: Corvus kubaryi (assembly GCF_017639235.1). NCBI lineage: Eukaryota > Metazoa > Chordata > Aves > Passeriformes > Corvidae > Corvus > Corvus kubaryi. The sequence continues at coordinate 10,519,763 of NW_024581112.1, read as the reverse complement.
TTGTTGTTTCAGTGTACTTATTTGGGAGTGTGGGGTGTCTCTGCGATCCTTCTGCAGAGTAAAATTTAAGTTGAAGTAGTGTTCTCATCTGGCCTCCTGGGTGAGGAGTGCTCATGAACCAGGGGAGAGGCTACATCTCTCAGCATTATTTTGAAGGAGTTGGGACAGTAGGGAAGGATAACCATCTCATAGATTTTTCCCTTTATTGCTAGGAGAAATTGGCTGACAGGAATTTCATGCAGTTCAGCAAGGGCAAAATCCTGCATTTGGGGAAGAACAACTCAGTCCACCAATATATAGTGGGGGCCATGCAGCTGGAAAGCACCTTGGCAGAAAAGGACCTGGTAGACACCAAGCTGAACATGAGCCAACGAAGTGTCCTTGTGGCAAAGGTGGTGAGTGGGCTCCATTTGATACAGGAGTGTCAGTGAGCTGAGAGAGGTGATCCTTCCACTGCACTTGCCACTGGCATCCTATGTAGAGTTTTAGGTTCCCCAGTACGACAAAGACATGGATGTACCATGTCCATTGGTCCATTGAAAGGCCACAAAGATGATTAAGGTACAGCAGCATCTCTCGTCTTGAGAGCCCAAGGGATTGTTCAGCCTGAAGAAGAGAAGGCTCTGGGAGAATCTCACTTGTAAATTGTCTCAAGAGGCTTTACAGTCCATCTTACTTTGTGGTTCTTTTGTTTTATTCTGGGTGGGAATGGAAGGACACCCTGTTTCCTAGCCTGGAGGTATTAACTGTGTGAGCTAAGGAATGCAATGGAGTTCTCCCACTCCTAGTTTCACTTTAAGGTATTTTTGCCAAGTCAGTCTTAGGTGGCCGTCAGGAGGTGTTTTCACACAGTTATAAAAGAAGAAGATAGAGTAGAGGTAAGGCATTTTCATTTTATGGAATGATTTTTTTAATGAAGTAAAACTTGCAGGATCATGGTATCAGTCTGTCCCCTTTATCCATTCCTTTCAGACCTCTGCAAAGTAGTAACTTTGAAATCTGGTTTTAGTTTCTTCTCCATTGTCAGAAATGGAGAAATTTCTGCTGTAGTCTTGTTTGCTTTTCCTAGTGCTTTCAGAACTACTTATTTACTCTGGGTAGCTCATGTAGAGTAATTCTCCTAAGCTAAATAAGTAGTTCCTAAATGGTGGAATAATTGAATTCAGGTTTTCTATGGATTTGCACCTAGTAGTTGCATTTTCTTGTGTCTAACATGGCGTTGATCTTGATTTTAAATTTCCTCTTTGAAAGTGTTACAAAAGTATGCTTGCTTTCTCTGGTCAGCTGGGCTCACATATCTTTAGTTTGGACCTGTGTGTTAAATATAATTGAAATAATGTGCAACTTTATCCCTGCCAGTATTATTCACAACTGTCAAACATCCAGATTGCAAGATGAGTCCTTTATTCTTGGAACTGAAGTAATTGTCCAGTGGACCCACTTTATGGGTCCAAGAAAAAAACCTCTGAAAAGCAAAGGTGTAATTGCACTGAGGTTCTGAAGGAGAATGAGCAACCTTCTGCCCACTAAAACCTTTTGTGAGTAGTCTGCCTATAAAATGTATGTTGCAAGGTTGGGGGGGTTTTGTTTGGTTTTCTTGGATTTGGGGGCAGAGTGTGCATGCGCTTGTTTTTTAAAGCTCACTGAAGTGTAACTAGTGAGTTTGTTTGATGAGCTTATACATTAAAACTGAAATACTGTTTTATGGTACCTTCTTCCTCTTTTATGGTACCTTTTTTGCCTTTGGCCCCGATTCGTAGGGAAACCCCTTAACTCTGTAAGGGCAGTGTTTGTAACAGAATATCAGGATTGATCTCTTCTGCATGTTGTAGAGGGGCTTTGTAGTGCAGGCCCATGGAATATTGGTTCCTATATCATGAACCCTTGATGAGTTCTTAGTTTGTGTCAGATTTCTCAAACCCCAAGCCTATAAAATATTCAAGAACTTGACTGTGTAATCCTTTTCACTGAATGACTCATATCTGAAAAGATGAATTAAAAAATTTGACACATAAACTCTCTGGATGCCCTGAACATTTTGGTTCTAGGATATTTTGCACTGCTTGTTAGTTAGAGTCCTCAGGAGAGAGCAGCAAGGCAGTTTGGCACGTGTCAAAAAATGCCTTGATACCTCCTTGGGATCGTATGCAGTTTTATAAACAGACTGTGAGGATCCTTTGTAGTTGCAGAACAAAAAGAGCTCAGCTTAAAACCCAAGCAGTGAAGCAAAGAAAAGTGCTCTGGCTAAATCATTGTAGCCAAAATGAATGTTTTTATGTTGTAATTCTAAATTGGTTATTAGGCCCTGTGATGAGGTACTGCTCTTTAAATAGAGATGTCATTTGTAGATAAGGTCACATGAGAAGGTAGAATTGGACTGGCTCTGGCTGGAGCAGGTTGCCCAGGGAAACTGCAGATGCCCTGTGCCTGGAACTGTTCGAGGCCAGGCTGGATGGGGTTCTGAGCAACCTGGTCTAGTGAGAGGTGTCCCTGCCCATGGCAGGGGGCTTGGAATGTTCCTTAAAGTTCCTTCCAACCCAAACCATTTTGTGATTCTGTGACTTACAGCTTCTACATTTATCCAGTCAGTCTTCAGTGTTTCAAATACAGCTTTCATATATGGATGGATTTCTGTGTTATAAATAACCATCTTGGTCACAGTACTGGGAGACCATGATGACTTACACGTTTCAGCTTTTTTCAGGAAAAGAATTATTTGTTCTTTAGGCAACATGCTGCTGCAAGGTTGGGCTCACCAACAGACGCTCTGGCATAGGAGTGAGTGGGAGAGCACTCTCAGCCTCAGCCTGGTGCAGGCAATCTTTGTCATCTGATACAGGTAACCTAACCCTAATCCACACAGAGGTGATGACCCTGTTAGGAGGAAGGTGTCTGCAATTCACTTTGTATCCACTTAGCTTTCACCGCCAAAACACACTTGTGGCTCCTTTGTCAAGCGCAGCATAATTAGATGTCTATCTTGTCTTTGAAAATAATTTTCTGTTTTGAAGTGTACCACGGATCATTGGGCTTTGGAAGCCAGGGAGATGAGCACTGTCTTGCAACACAGAGACATTTCTCATACTTTCTCACTTCTTAGTGAAATTGGTATGTGGTAACTTGTGAGTCTCAACATAATACATGGAGAACAGGGGATCAGGAGGATTTCCCTGGTCATTCCTTTTTGATTTCCTAAAGAAAAGAGTGATGTTCCCCTTACTTTGATCTCAAGTAGCTGAGGACACTCTTTAAGGTGGATGAGATCTCTGGTCTTTGTGATTCTGGCTTGTGCGCTGGTTGCGTAATTACAGCTCTTCAGTTCCCAAATACCTGCTTCCCTGTCACAACTCCTCCAGACCACAGGAGATCGTTCCTGTAGGCATCTTCCTTTACTTGCACTGTGTGTGCTTCAGTCTGTTTGCAGTACCAAGATCATCTGCACAATGTGTGAGGGTGGCAGCAGCTCTCATCTGGGTGCAAAACGTCCAGAGATACCTCTCCTTAAATACTTCCCAGACCATAAGCAGTGAGTAAGAGACTTGGTTCTGTGGACATGAGCTCTCTCTCTGCCCCTCCTCTGAGGTTTAAAAAGAAATGATGCTGTACTTAGGAAGACTTGGGAGGCAACAAAGTAGACAAAGAATAAATATCACAAGTGGATCTTCAGGTGTTTAACAGGGAAGTTTCTTTTTTTTTTTTTTGCTTTCTGAAGTTTGCTTAAGCAGATCTGGTCAGGATTTCTCAGAATTACCCTACACTCGTGCTGTCCTGCAACTGCATAGTAGTAAATGGTCAGAGCAATTGTCTTTGATATTTTGAAAATTACAAATAAAAACAAAACTAATGTAGATATGAGGGAATATCGCTTGAGTAATTACCCTTTCTCTTCCTCCAATGCTGTTACAAAAAAAACCCCAAACATTTTCTTTCTAGTTCTCTTGCATATTCTTATATGAGCCTTACTAAAACTTTTTTGCTTTAAGTCATCAGGAGGAAAAATACCAATATATTTGACTTTATATAATCCAAACAGAAGAGGCAGAGTAAAAATACCTAAAAGCAGTGAAGTCTTCTTTCTGTTATTTGCAAGCACCTTTAAAAAAAAAAAAAGTTGCCCTGTGTAACAAGTTTTAGCTTATTGGCTTTGGATTTCTTTTCCTAACTTTTGCAGAAGCTCTGGGAACAGTTTGGTTGCCCTGGGAAACTCTCAACTGGTTTGCATCAGGAATGTGTATTTTGTGACAAGTCAAAAGAAGTCTGTCATGCTGTTTAATCCCTCATGCATCTTCCTCAGCACAAGGTGGCTGTGCCTACTCTGAGCCAGAGCTGGTCACAGACCCAGCTGTGTCCAATCCCTTACCTGACCTCACTCCTCCTCCTGTGCTCGCTCCCAGGTTTCTGTAAACATCTGGGAACTTCATCTCTTTGTGAGGTTGCAGTTAGGTCAGTCAGTGGACCCAGCTGTTGTTGTGAGGGAGTGGATTAAGGGACACAGTAATAGGAAAACCTCAATTTCTTTGGAAACCAAATGGATAGGTAGATAGATAGATTGATATTTTATTTCTCTACCTACCAGGAAAAATAGCCTTTTTCATTTTCCTGTATGATAGTCTTTCCAGGTTACTTTGATAGGCCACAGTAGTTAATACACACAGGTAACAATCACAAAGGTAAGCTTTGAGTTACATTTCCTGCAGTCATTTTATTATGTAAATACAAAATTAGAATAGAACCATTCCAAGAGGGAATAAAGAAAGGGCAGTAAATTGTGTCTCTTGATCTCGAGGGCAGCTTGCTTGTCATTAAAAGCCTGGATTAAGTCCCTGGTTGTTCTAAAACGTGCATGGAAGATTGGAAACATCGGTTCCAGGAGTTGCTTGGATGAAGAAGATACTCTCAGAAAAAAGCATTTGAGTAGTTCTTATCTGTGCCTTGGAATTGATCTTAGCTTTACATTAAGGCTGACTACATGAGGTATAAAAAGCAGTAAGAACTGTGAAATTACAGCATAAGCTTGCTGAAGGATATTAAGAGGAAGAAAGATTTGGTCTGCTGGTAGATTTACAGAATATGTGTAGCTGCATATTAAAAAGATTCTTTCTGCCTGATACAGAGGAATGGAATGGCCTTACTAATTTGAGGAAGATTGTTTTGTACAGCCAAAGATAACAGATTGGAATAATTATTTTCTTTTTAAAAATGAATATTAAGTTTGGAAACAATTCCTAAATAAGGAGTGAAAAAATAATGCCAAATAAAATAATCTAAATTAGCTTTTTCATCAATTTGCCGAGTGCATGTTTTGAAGAAGAGATTTCATAAAATTTGCTGAATAATACCAGCAAAGATGGGTGGTAGACAAGAAGACACTTAAACAAATTGGTTTTAAGTTTTATACCCTATGTTTCAGAACTATAGAAGAGATTAAATTATGTTAAACTTAAATCTTCAGAACACAAAGTATTCTTTAATTTCTGAGGATGCCATTGCATTTAAATTAAAATCAATATTTTAGGTTGACATAAAAGCTATTAACTACATAAAGCTTGAGGGAAGCTTGGTACTAAATAAATATAAATGATGTGTTGCTGCTTCTTCATCTGTTTTAAGAATTTGGATTTTGCTATGTTTTCTCTGCAGGTGACATTCAGCTGAGTTAAGTGAGCATATTTCATGAGTGAACTTAAAATACATTTGTCTCTGAGCTTATAGGGCAAATACATGTCTTCTGCTTTAGAGAATTGGTGAAGGAATCTTGCCATGAAGAAGCATTACTTGATGTGGAAGAAGTAAAGAGAAACCCACAGTCAAAACTCTGGTCTTCATGAGGGGAGGAAATGGAGAGAGCATAAACATTCATCAGCCCTCACAAGTCTCCACTTAGGCAGTATTTTTATTTTCTTTTTAGTTCACAAAGCCCATCTTTTCAGCAGCCCTTAAGAAAAACCTCCTCCCTGGTGTTGCCAGCTTGAGCTGTTTTATGGAGTATCAAGTAAAACACAAAGGTTTCTGTCCTTACAGAATACGAATGGGGAAAAACCACTTCAGTTTGCCATATTTCTCATGGTACAATCCATCAGTAGAAAGCCCAGAGTTTTATACAAGTGTTGTTTAACAAATTTAACCACCTCTTTTCAGTGGAACTCGAAATAAACTAGTTGGTTAATTAGATAATGTGTACAGCCTTGCTTTTTCCTATTGGGACCACAAAAGTGGGAGCATTGGTTGAGTGGTAAACTGATAAACTTCACCTAAAGTAATTCCACAGTAACGTGAAGTTAGGGTAACAGTTGCTGCATTCCTGTGCCATGTCTCCTGTATGAAATGGGCTGCAGATCCCAGTGGAACTGAAGCATATCAAATACAGACTTTAAGTTTACATTTGTGAGGCTTCTGCACCCACTGTGGCAGCAAAGGGCTTGAAATGTGCAAGGAACAGCATCACTTGGAAGAAGCTTACTGACATAATTTTTTAAAAAGGGCAGAGGAGGAAGAATGAAGTGAGGTCTTTGACGTGTAATAAAGATTTTCCATTCTTTCTCAGGGTCAAAAAACAGTTAGAAATTGTATTAATAAATTACAGCACAAATTTTCACTAAGGCCTTGTCTATCTATCTATCTTCCAAAATACCGTATACAATGAATTGCTCAATCGTTTAGGCATCTGCTCAGCATCAAGAAAGAAGGCAATTGGAATATTGTGTATATCATGGCTTTGGGAGATAGGGATGCTGCTGTTAGGAAAAAGCATTTTCCTGAGTGGACACAGAGGAAGACAAAATATAGGAGTATGGAGAACTCATGTCAGGAGGGAGAAGTGGGTGCTGTGACTTAGGGCAGGGGAAAGATGGGGTTGTGAATGGAGTCAGAACAGCTGTGTCTGTTCTGGGAAAGGGTATTTGTGGGTGGGTGCTTTTTTTACACCCTTACTTTCACACAGTTGTGCTTTTTCTGTAGCCCTGCACGGTAGCTGGCCATCTAAATCCACATTAATGCTTTCTATGTTAAATACACTATAATACAGAAATAGTCCTTTGGTTCTCAAGCTGTATAAATTTGCAAAATTAAAAAAATAGGGTTGCTTGGTGAATACATTAGTCTTTCAAAAAGGCTAAGTTCACCAAAACTAAGACCTTTTTTATCTTTCTGCTCTGATTTCCAGCATCTTTGCTGTGGTCTAATAATGCCCAATAACAGACACATCAACTCTGTCTTTATAGGTGGTGCAGAAATCAAGAAACGGGGTGTGTGACTGCCACACGATACAATCCAGCATCTTCCTTTTTCTAAGCGTGTTTGAGAGCTTTGCTTTACCAGGCCTATGCCCATGTACTCTGTGCTCACAACCTCACTGAACAGAAACAGTACTGTACACACTGAATTAAATGACCCCTTTGCCCCCTTGAGCAGTTGTTTCTCACCTGATACACAAGGTACTGCCTCAGGGATGGATATACAAGTGTAGTGTCACCAGGTAGCTGCTCTGCTTCTCCTGTCTGCTGGTAGCCTTAATGGATACAGATTCTGCTGGGCTGCTCTGGCACACTGGAAACCCTGCTGAAAGGAGGTGTGCTGGCCTCAGTCAATGCACACCTGAACATCTCTCTGGTTGCCAGCAGCGCCCAAGATGGCTGAGCTCTAACCAGGTTTTATTTTTTTTCTTTATAATCAGAATCGCTCACCTGCTAAAGTCTCCCAGCTAACCCCTTCATCATCACGTGGTACAGTGAATGCAGCTAGAATCAGTGAGTAAGTACTACTGACCATCACCAGCTGTACATAGGAGGGATAAGTTATAGGTGCCTTGGGTGGGAAACTGGCTTTCCTGGCTTTCAGAGTTGTGAGTTTTCACTAACTTGGAGGACCTGGGATAACAACTGGATTAATCTTACTACATGTACACGAGAATAAATTTGTTAGTGAAATAAGCTAATTGGATTTAAAGGAGAAGAAATCTTGTTTTTAAGATGAGGTAACACAGTTTATAAGAGAGTGCATGGAGGTGCTGAAGTTGCACCACTGCTTTCTCCCACGGTAAAAGACTGTTAACTCTGTCAGGTGTTTTCATAATTTATGCAGAGGATGGTCAGTGAGCACAGAGAAAGCAAAGTCTGTGGAGGGATATAAATAGAAAGTGATATGCTCCCATTGCTGGGCTAGGGAGGGCTGGGGTGGCTGTGTTTAGGTAGGCTGTGTATAACACCCAGTGGGGCAGTGGAATGCTGTAACCCATCTCAGAAAGGATTATGTCCAGTTTTGTGATGGTGTGGACACTGTTGTGTAGGTGGAGTTGAATTATGTTCCTGAAATTGGCAGGTGCTTTTGAGTTCCCCGAGTTGGATTTATTCATAGGTGGTTTCCTATTTGCTTTATTTTATGGTTTGCCAACATCTCCCACTGGAACAGAGAAAGTACTTAGAGTGGTAAACAGCATCAGCCCTAATGTTTCTCCTTCTTTAATCTTTACAGAATGCAGTACATTTAAATAACTTCTAGAGTATAAAGGCTGAAAAACAGTATCTGAATTCAGTTCTGGTGGAATATAGATTATTTCTGTTAGTTTGACACACACACACAGGTTTGTGCACGGAGCACTTTGTGAAGTGTGTGCTTTGTGCTTTGGGAGCTCTATAGGTGACTGGCTTTCTGGTTTGTAGTGGTATTATTTTGGGGGTTTGTTTTTGATGTCAGTGTCAGTAATGGTAGGCTCAGTTTACATTAAGAACTGCTGGGTGTTGAAAGTTATATTAAAAACCACCCCCACTTCCTTGCAGTCCAAACAAACAGACAAAAAATACCCTAAAGATACGAAGCCTGTTAAAAGAAGCCGATGAGTTTTCTGGGAGGAGCCAGGGAAAGGTGAAGCCACGAGGAGTCTGAGGGCCCATGGGAAGAGTTGCAAGAACAGGTTGGTTGGTGAGAGAGTGAATAGAAGCATAAAAGTCAATATGCAGCTCAGACATCAAAAAACAGATCTATTTTTTCCTGTTGTCATCTACAGTGTATTTATGTCACTTGCTCTCTAAAATTCATTTCTCTGGAAGATATGTGTTCAACCATCATTGACAGTCTCATCTTTTGTGTATTTTTATAATTTTTTTTTGTCTGAATAGAGACTACCTATCTGTTCAAGATGAGGACACGTTAGGTGCAATTTATTATGCTGTTGTGTATAACTTTATTTCATAACTTTAATTTTAACTGAATTTCACATATCTGAGAACATTTGGGATGTCATTTTGTCTGTTTGTCTGTACCATCTTATACTAGGTAACCAAGCTGTACAGTAATTTAATAGTAAGTAAGTTTTGTAATCTGCTACATTTAGAGCACTCTAAATTTGTAGTTAATGAAATGTCCTCATTGTAGCTTGTTTTTTGATTAGCATTCATACTTTATTTTGAACTGGGAATTGAGTGCATCTTCGGTGAGGAAGGGCTGATAAGAGAGAGTTCAGCTGTTGCTCCTCCCATTTGAAAAACAATTACATACTCTTAATTTTACTTCTTGTTTGCTTATAGTGGTTTGGATTATAATTGTTTTTATATTTAAAGTAACTGAGGAAATGGAAACCAGTTCATCGCAGACCGGTTTTGCAAAACATTTTGCAAAACATAGGTAATGTGCTTAATTTTTAATGCTCAACAAATCAGCTGCTCTGAGTCAAGGGAATGGACTTGTGCCTACGCTGTAGTAGGGCCCTGTCCTTGTGGTCCAAGGCAAAGCCCTGTAACAAATGTCATGTGCTAAGAATTCAGAAGAGTGCGGGAGTTGTTGATTCCTTCCATGATTTTTCCTCAGGCTCTCTTCTCTGAAACCATGCCAGAGATGACAGAGAATGAGACACCTACTAAGAAGCAACATCGGTGAGTTTCTGGGGGAAAATTACTATTTTGTAGTTCTGTGGTCTGCGGTCGTGTTGCAGTTACGGAGTTTCTAGCTAAAAGTTTGGCAATGAGGGTATGGACAAGAAGTTCTGAGTGTTGATCAGGGTTGATCCAAAAGTTTTCTCTTGCCCTGTCTGTTTGTTGAAGACATATCTACCTGGGTCACTTATGCAAAAGAGATTCTTTAATTATTTCACTGACTATTCTGATGTGTGTAAAACTACTTCTCTGCCTTGGTTAGAGCGCAGCCTCTATTTTTGTGGAGGCTCCTTGTAGATATTGGGGTAACTGTACTAATTTTGACAGAGTAATTTAGATCTCTTCCTCAACTCCCAGTGGAATCTGGATCTTACATCTCAAATCTCTGCTGGAACTCAAACTGCACCTTGAGGTTGTACAGCAACACACTATGACCAAAATTTGTAACAAGGTGACTCAGTGCTCACTACAACTTTTCCAGAGTTTCGTTCCATTGTAGTAGCATGGTTGATCTAATGCCTGATTGATAGGGGAGTTCTTCAGTCCTTAGTTAAATGCAGCATTCATCTCATACTAGGTAACCAGGTAGGATATGATTTATGATCAAGAAAAGCTCAGAGAGAACACTGGTTTGTCCTACAGAAAGTTTTTCAGTCTTCACGGATTTCGTGACTCTTTCTTACCCAGCTAATTCAGTATTTTATGTTCTGTATTGGTAATGTCAATCAAAGGACAGAAGGGTCTCTCCACTCCTTATATTCTTGTGCACATTTGGTATTAATGATCATCTTTAAGCATTGTTTCCTAGCAGATATCTCCGGGTTTGACCTGTAACAGTAACATTACTGTCTCATAATCACTGTCTAAGTTACTCCAGGTGCACACTATCTTTAGTGAGTTACCAGAAATAAGTATCAACTCAAAGCATGAAGGATACTGTGCCTCATAGTAATCACGCATCTTCCACGTGTATCTTGCATTCTTACCTCAGATTCCTTGTTACATCTGGACTGTTCTGTAACAGTTGAAAAGGACAGCAGAAGATGCTACTCTGCTTTTTGTGTACCCTAGCAGACATCTAGACTGGGAGTGTGCTGCTGGACAGAAGTTTCTTGAAATTGTTTTTTTTTCTGGAATGTTGATTTTTCCAGAAACCACATGCTTTGCTACATTATAGTTCCTGAAGGTATTTGTCTTAGTGCATGTGTATAGTACATCTTATTTATATATGTAGAGTACACATTTGGAATTTACTGACTGCCCGCAAAGCAATTTGGGGCATTGCACAATGATTTGTTGACATCAGTCCAGTAGTCCCAGGTGAGCATCTGAAAACAAAGACAACCCTCACGTGCCCAAATTACACCTATACAGAATTTTGAGACAGTACAGAACAGCAGCTGCAGAGGAACAGTATTTCTGGTTTCTCTCATAAAGGAAGCATCTTTGAGACCAGAAGCGATGATGTTTGAAGGCAATGTGGCTGGAAAAATCAACGTGCATGGTGAAGTTTTCTCCTGTTTCAGTGATCCAGTGAATGTAAAAGCCAACATTTCAGAAAATACTTAACTGCCTTGTTCCTCAGAAACAGAACTATTTTTTAAAATCTTTGGCCTTATTGAACTCTTCATAGTGCAACAGGAACATAAAGACCCAGCTCTGCACTATAAATATGTACCAATAATCAAGTGGAATATTACACTGTGCCTTGTTATACTGAAATTGATTTAAGTCTGAGCACAAATAAATTTTTGTTAGGAACTATTTAATACCAATGTTCAAGAACATCTGATTGTGACTTCTGCTGTTCTTTTTCACAGAGCAGACTATAATGTTTAGTATTTTTAGCTGTAATAGAAATAATAAAATAAATATTTGTTCGTATGCAGATTTTTTGCCTTCAGTTTCATATCACTCTTTTTCCTTTCTATTTCACAGAAAGAAAAACCGGGAGACACATAATGCAGGTAGGAACATTATGCTTTGTTTGGTCTGGAAATAGGCACAGATACTTTGGAGTAGTAAAACATATTTTGCATGGAGAAGGTTCCTCCATAGGAGTTTAGTGCACTTAAAAAGCTTCACCCTATCAAACACCTTTCTGTGTCTTTGCATAAAATATCTGTGCAGATTGTTTCTAGTTGGCTATTTTCCACACTACAAAGGTAAAGTATGAAGAAGCACCATGCGCTGCCATTCCAAAGCTAGTAAATTAAGAGCTGTGTTCAATTCCAAAGGAAAATAAGTCATTCACACACAACTAATATCCACCTCTCTCAAAATAGCGACAGGTGTCCTACCTAAGAGCTTTAGAGGCTCCCCAGATTAGAAGTATTCCTCTAGCCTCTTCCTAAGGCACCCACTTGGCTGTTGACACCCCAGAAGTTCTGTGCAGATGTTGGCTGTATGTTGCAGGAGCTGCATCCCTCAGGCAGCACCCAGTCAGTGTCTAGCACCAATGGCATCTTCTACAAGTAGGAAAAGAGGGATGGACTGGGGAGGAGTCTGGCAGGTTTTGGCCTGGTTTATCCAGGAAATTGATGGCAGTTCTTCTTTCACTGAACAGCAGTATCACGTGGTCTTAACAAACTCACCTGGAAAAACCACTGAGCAGTTTCCATGTGAAGCCTGTGCAATGTAGTGCTTCTTGAGTGAGCTCAGGGTGTGGCCAATTTCTTAAGAATTAAGAAGAATCAGGAAACAGTCTTATCAGGTTTACTTCTAAGATTGCTGGCTTCACTGGAATTCCCAGTTCCTGTTTTACTTGTTGATAGCTCTTCAAAATATTTATCACCTGGGCTGAACTCTGCAGTATGTGGGGACCAGCTCCCTCCAACCCTATACTTGTTTAGTCATTAATATCTGGTCAAGCTGAGTAGAGTGTGGCAAATGTGTTCAAAACAAAAGAGTAGCACTTCACAAACACTGTGGTATCTGTATGTTTTAGTAAGATATATAAAGATTAAGTTCCAGGTGTCCTGTGTTTTAATTTTTACAGAGCTGCACTAATTAATATGGTAAATTTCTTGCCTAAGAAACTTTGTCTTGCTATGTTTAGTGTATTTAGGCCTGTCTCTGTCAACACCAGCAGTCTCTCCTGAAATACAAAAAAAAAACCAGTTTGAGAGCAGTAAATTGAAGTGACAGGCTACTGAAATAAGACTGTTTAAATTAAATTAGTGAGTCTTCTGTAAAGGAGCAAACTGAAATACACTCACCTGAAGGTCATAGTTTGTTTCTGTGTGTCACCAAAAGCAGAACAACTGCACAAATAAAAAGGTTCATTCAGCACAATGAATGAACAACACAATGGTTTGAATCCTGACAGAGCCATGACAGAATTTTTTCCAGGTTTTTTTTTGAAAAAATACATCTAATAGTTTTAATTTTACATAGAGCATGAAAATATTTCAGTAAAAAAAAATAGCTACATGAGAGCTAACTATATTTGAAAGAGGCTGACTGTGGTGGATGGAAAACAGAAATACTGTCTGTAAAAAACATGCCCAGAGGTATGTACACTCCTAGACTTCAAGTGTAGACCCTTTCTGCCATATTCAGACCTATTGAATAGGTAAATGATGTCACTAAAGGACTATAAATGAAGTATTTTCTGACCTTCTCCAAAACAGGTAATTAACTGGAAGTACTCTTCATTCAGTATTGTCTTTAGTCCCAGTCAGGTAGACCTTGTGGAACAGTTAAAACTTTGGACATAGAAAAGAGTAACAGATAATCCATAAAGCTAAAGTGCAGCTATGTTCAGTGTTGGCTGGCTGCTCTGTCAATATAAATTTAAAATTAAGCCTGGAGACTGATAAAATCTACATTATTTCTCTTTTGGTGCTAAATTTGACATTAGTATTTAAGAGGCATGGGTTTGCTTCCCAAATCTGAAACTGATTCTTTCCATAATGTTTGTTCATTTGCTTTCTGTGTGCCTAAATTTATTCAGTCTGCCTCATGAAAAGGATGTCATGAAACTGTCTTAGAAAGCAGTTTCAAAACCTGAATTTTGACTTGTAGGGACTTTTCTTTTTCATGAAGGGGTCCAAAATATCTCCACCTTTTAAAGATATTGCTCCTTACATTACAGCTCTCGTTTCCACTGAGTATTAATTCGATAACTGAGGTTTACTTCAGGGGAATTTTTTCCTCACTCAGGTTATTCCGGGTTCCAATGTGTAATGAAATAATGTATTAATGAGCCCTTACATTGTCCTAGTTGTGCTGCTGTTGTGCTGACTTGCCCAACCAGCTGACACAGTCCGTATTATTTTTGCTTAGTGGAGAGACATCGAAAGAAGAAGATTAATGCTGGGATAAACAGAATTGGAGAACTCATTCCCTGCTCGCCAGCACTTAAGCAGGTGAGTGTCCATCTAGAGGTGCATCTAGAGGTGCATACAAGTTTCCTGTCAAATGTTTAAATGTTTCTTTGTCCATAGAAGTATAAATACTAATTTTACTGTTTGTATTAGCAACAAGGCAAAACTGTCTGAATTAATATGCTCGAAAATATTACCAGTTATTAGTATTTAAAAGACTGTTTGTAATAGAATTCCTATTTGGAAGTGCAGGGTCACATAAATGTAATTACACAGATTTGAGCATTTTATCTGAAAGTGTTGCATATGACTTCTTATTTTTGTCATCTTTCATATAAGGGCCTGAAAACAATTCAGAAACTGAAATTATAATAATAGTAATTTAAGACACCCTGCTTGCAAAAGATGAAGCAAAGCAGTCTGAGGTTGATGCACAGAAGCATCTTTTTCAAGACAGAGGAATCTTCCTACCAAACAGTGGAAGAAATTAAGAAGTGAACAAAGGTTGTGCAGGCAGAATAAGCATAGTTTCATAAAAAGATGATTGTGGATGGGTTATTTTCTTTTCCCATATTCCCCAGTATACTACTTTCAGAATTATGCATATACCTCCCTGGGTAGTTGTTTCATGTTTGTTTCTTTCCTAATAAAATATTTACAAGGCAGTATCCTGGAAATTTCATGTGATGTGTATGTTTATTAGTGAACATGAATTTTGGGCTGATGAACAAGAAACGGTGCTGGCTGTTCAGGATCTGTGGCCTTAGTATTATCCACCTCTGGGCATCAGGAAGTGTCAGCTCCAGCATTGAAAATGTTATTCTGTAAAATCTCATGGCATTTTAGAGTCAGTATCACTCAAAAAACCTGTAGTTCATCTTGCATAAACAACCTCCAAAAAAACTCAACCCAAACCAAAAGAAAACAAACCCTACCCCGTGATATTCAGAGCATATTTTTAAAGTAAAGACCTCTTGGAAAAAGTGCAGCCTCATCACTAATGGCTTTACAAATTCTAGACCTTTGTCCTGTGTATTTTCTTTTGCAGAGCAAGAACATGATCCTGGATCAGGCCTTTAAGTATATAACAGAAATGAAAAGACAGAATGATGAACTTCTGTTAAATGGAGGGAGCAATGAGCAGGGTAAGTACAGATGCTGCTGGGGGCTCTAGAATTTCTGTCCCTCACTTCTTCTGTGTCTCTGTACTGACGAACAACAAAGCCTGGATCCACAAATGGGAATCCCAAGACATCATGCACATATAGGAAAAATACAGCTGCTTAGAATATCTTGAAACAAAAAGCCAATTGAATGCCCAAGTGAGTATTCTTGCACATAGCTATGAGTAATTACAGAGCTTATAGGTGATGTGGCATCATCTGGTAAATTCTGTCCCAGTTTATTCTACTGTAGTGACCAGAATGATTTCTGACAAACTTCAGTTAGATTTTTTTTAATCGAAAAGATGAATCTTCCTTCATTCATAAACCTTCTTTTTTTTCCTTTGAAAAGCTGTAAAAGTTAAAATGGCTCGTTTTATAAAAATACAATGCATCATATAAAATTTACTTGAATAGATGTGTAAAAGTACAGTGATAGAAGTATGACAGAAATCATCTCAAAGCTAATCTTGTAGTTTGTGATTTTTCTTTCTGTTTTATTGTGATTTTCCCAGTTTGGTGAGCCATCTTTCAGGCGCGTTGCCAGTTTTGTGGCTTTACACAAATGCTTTGTATTTCATTTTGGCTGTAATTTTTAGATGTAATGAAACTTAATTCTCCTGGAAAGCTGTGACATTAACAATTAAATAAAAACAGTTTTGGTGTTTGCAAAAAAGCAGGAAAAAGAAAAAGATTCATGTGCTTGTCTTTCCTTCGGGAATTAAACAATTTTGATTAGCATTCAGTTTCATCCAAGTTAGTCCTGATGTTTTTTTCTAAGTAATTTGACATATCCAGCTATTGGTAATAGAATAGTCTGTGAAATTCATTCACTTCCTCACTCAGTAGAGAGATTTATCAGGACAAGAGTCTTCACTTAGGTTGTGCTAACCATTTGAAAAGAACATACATTATTAACGATTTGTTCAAATTATTTCACCAATTTATTTCATTGCTACACAGTGTTTACTCTCTAAGTCATGTGGTAACATTATTTCATTATTTGCTCTGGTGCTGATGTAATGGAGTGCTCTCACTGTTTTGTAGCTGAAGAGATAAAAAAGCTCCGGAAACAGTTGGACGAACTGCAAAAGGAAAATGGGAGATACATCGAGCTACTGAAAGCAAATGATATTTGCCTGTATGATGATCCTACAATCCACTGGAAAGGAAACCTCAAAAATGCCAAAGTCTCGGTTGTTATTCCCAGTGATCAGGTTCAGAAGAACATCATTGTCTATTCAAATGGGACTCAACCCAATGGAAATAACCAGGGAGCATCTGTGCAGGGAATAACGTTTAATGTTGGTCATAATTTACAAAAGCAAACAGCCAACGTTGTGCCAGTTCAGAGAACTTGCAACCTAGTGACTCCTGTGACAATTGCTAGCATTTATCCCACAGAAAATAAGCCATGGACGCAACCTACAGTTTCTCCGCTGGTATCCGCTCAGACAGCTCCAGCAGGGAATGTTCCTGAGCTCTCCACCCCGGAGAGCGAGCGAGGTGTGCCCGCCGCTGCTCCTGCCAGCTCACAGAGCACACCTCAACCTGCAACAGAACAGGAACTGCAGTGTTCTTCAAGTAATGCACCACAGAATGAGCAAAATCCCCCCAAAAGTAAAAATGATGAGGAGGGCACTAAATCAACAAAGAAAACACTCCCGCAGGGAGCTAGCCTTCCTTCCAGTGCCTCCGTGGAAGCCTCCCAAGTTCAACAGGTGAATGCAACTTGCTCAAATACACACAATTCCAGGAGTGACGTCCAGGAGAGCTGTGCTATTTCAACCACAGACACAGCTTGTGTGCCACCTGTGAGACTGTCTACTGCAGAGAGCTGCTCTTCTGTAAAGGTCCTCAGAAGTACCGACATGGTCAGCAGTGCTGGGACGCCTGTGACGTCTGCAGCAGAAGGAGTTAAGGCTGTGACAGCAATAAGCACTCTGGCTGTCAGTCCCCTGGAAAACTGCTGGTCTTTTTCAGGCTCTTCAGGTGTTGGCACTTCAGACTTGAAAAACATGAGTAGCCTTACCCGGATGCCTTCAGCTGGGAACACACAGACCACGTGGACAACTTTACAGCTGGCAGGAAACACTGTTCAGCCGCTGAGCCAAACGCCATCCGGGATAATGACTGCCCTCCTCAACGAGCCAGTCAATGGTGCTGGGACTGTGTCTTCTGCCCACAGCAGGCCTTTGACTACAAGTATCAGTTTGCATGCTTCTCTGCCTGGGGATGGCCAGGCAGCTGAACAGATTGTAGTTACCGTGCCCTCGTGCCCACCCGTACCTATACAGCCTTTAATCAGCCAGCCACAGGTTAAAGCTCAGGCTGCAGGAAATATCCTTCCATTAAACTCAGCTATGCAGGTGATTCAGATGGCTCAGCCAGTCGCCTCAGCTGTGACAGGAGCACCAGCTAACCAGAATGTCATCATTCTCCAGCCTCCAAACCCTGCTCCGTGCCCGCCCATTGTGAGAGCCGAAGTTCCCAGCCAAAATGTTAGTCAGCAAATTGTAATTATACAAGCTGCAAATCAGAATCCTCTTCCCCTCCTGTCTGCTCAGCCTTCTGCTTCTGTAAGAGTTCCCGTGAACGGGCCGACTGCAGTCGCCAACTCCAGCGGCTCCATGCAAAATGCCTCTCTTCCACAGACTTTTGGAGGGAAACACCTTGTCCATATATTACCAAGGCCATCTTCTTTGCCATCTTCTAGCTCTGCGCAGACATTTTCAGTGACAATGTCCAATCAACAGCATCCTCAGACTATCTCATTAAATGGGCAGCTTTTCGCATTGCAGCCTGTGATGTCTTCATCCGGAGCTTCAAACCAAGCCCCTATGCAAATTATTCAGCCCACCACCAGCGAGGATCCAAATACCAATGTTGCCCTCAATACATTTGGTGCTTTAGCTAACCTCAATCAAAGCATATCGCAAATGGCTGGGCAGAGCTGCTTGCACTTGTCTCTCAGCCACCCCACCAATCCTGCAACTGTCAATAACCAGATTGCCACAGTCAACTGTGTGTCATTGCCAACTTCTGTGGCATCTTCAGTGCCTGCAGAGGTTTCGGTATTAACCAGCGCATCTAATTCCATAAATGCTTCTCCGCAAAAAGCGGCTGCTGGCTTGCCATCCAGTGCAAAATCAAAAAGGACAAACAAAAAGCCAAGCACAAAGAAACACCAAGCAGTCAATAATAAAGTGTCTTGCCCAGCAGTTCCTTGCAAAGATGCAGGGAAGGTGGACTGTGCTCCTGTGGAAACGGTGGCAAAGCCTTCAAATGGCGAAGGGCCGCCAGAAAACGCCCCGGCAGCATCACAGGCTGTAACCACATCGCAGGCGGGCGGCGCGGCTGCAGCGAGCGGCGTCAGCGTTTCTGACTCTCCTTCCAAAGAGGCTGCGAGCTCTGAACAGGCAGTGAAAACCCCCTCTGCTCCCGAGCCGAGCTCAGCAGAGGCATCTGCTTCCTCACCGCTGGAGTCTGTGGTGTCAGAGCAGCTGCTGCTCGCTCCACCAGCAGCCAAAGATGCTGCTCCTTGCCAGCAGGCCCAGGGATCTCAGAGCCACCCGCCAACTGCCTCTGCCTTGTCGGAGTCTCCCAAACCCTGTGAACCTCCAAACACCTTAACATCCTCTCGTAAAGAAGCACAGGTGACACATTTGCAGGTTGCTGGGACTTTGGTAGCACAGAGCAACACAGCAGGTCACGCTTCCAAGGCAGGAATGAATTCGGAGTCCTGCAACATTGCACAGGATTCCTCAGTGGTAATGCAAGATGCAGACTTGTTGGAAGGACAGGGTCTAACCAAAATGCTGTCTGATCTCACAAAAGAAAGAACAGCTGTGGAAAAAACCTCTTCGTTTACTGTTCAGGGGGAGCATTCTAATTTTCCTATGGAAAACTCTAAATCAGCAGAATCAAATGTTGATTTGCCTGAGAAGCAGGAACTCTTGCTGATGAACACGGAAAGTGACACTCTCTCCCCGCATCACTCCTGCATCTCTGATCAGGAAGTAGTCAGTGCTTCCCTTATCACTAGCAGGCAGGCAGACTCCCCGATGTCAACCAGCTCTGGCAGCAGTCGAGGCTTCTCAGTTGCATCTATGCTGCCAGACACCACCAGAGAAGATCTCACAAGCAGCACCTCAACCAGTACCTGTAACAGCTGCACATTTTCAGAACAGACTGACATTGTAGCTCTTGCAGCGAGAGCTATTTTTGACCAGGAAAGCCTTGAGAAAGGTGGAGGGGGAATACAGGTTAACACAAGGGATATCATCTCTAAGTCTGAGGTTGCACCTTTGGAGAGAGAGCAACAGCCTTTTAAACCTCAGTCAGTGAAAGAAAACAACGCAGGGCCGCTGGAAGCAGCACCGAACAAATTCAGTGCTCATGAAACAGTACAGACAAATGACGACAGGCAGGTTGAGAAGCCAAGCTGCTCTGTAGGAGGTGTGGAAACATCAAACACTCCTTTGCAGATTTCCACTTCCCAGACACCCAGCATAACCAGTCTAAGCGTGAATAATCTGATACACCAGAGCCGCATTGTCCATCCCCTGGTGAGTTGCTCGAGTTTATCCCAGTCTTCAGAGCCTGCAAGTGTCCCTGCAACTGTGAGCCTCTCCCTTCCATCTAGCACATACATCAATCCATCTCCGGGACCTGCTCTGATGAGTGAATATGCTCAGGAGCAACTGAATGCTATCAGGGCAAGCACCATGCAGGCTCCCCAGCTGCAGGAATCACACTTAAAGCAGCAAAACCACGAAGGTCGCAAAGACTCTGCCAAGAGGGCCGTTCAGGATGACCTTCTGCTTTCTACAGCAAAGAGGCAAAAGCAGTGCCAGACAGCACCCATAAGGCTTGAGGGGATGGCGCTGATGAACCGAGCACCAGAGGGTATTGCTGATCAAACACAGATGCTAGTCAGTCAGATTCCTCCTAATTCATCCAATTCAGTGGCACCAGTGAGCAATCAAGGGCATGCTGATGGCCTCAGTAGGTTATTCCCACCCAACAGCAATTTCGTAGCGCCAGCTTTGAGACAAACTGAAGTTCAGTGTGGTTCTCAGCCACCACTTTCAGAGCAGCCAGGCCAGGCAGGGCAGCACTTGCAGCCAATTCAACATGTCCCTGCCCAAGGCATCTCTCACCTTCACAGTAATCACCCGTACTTGAAGCAGCAGCAGGCTGGGCAGCTAAGAGAGAGGCACCACTTGTACCAGCTGCAGCACCACGTCACTCACGGGGAGAACTCCATCCACTCTCAACCCCACAGTGTCCACCAACAGCGAACGATACAGCAGGAGGTGCAGATGCAAAAGAAACGGAATCTCATCCAGGGAACACAAGCCACACAGCTTTCTCTACAGCAAAAACACCATGGAAGTGATCAAACACGGCAAAAAGGTGGTCAGCCCCATCCTCACCACCAACAAATGCAGCAGCAGATGCAGCAACACTTTGGAGCTTCCCAGCCTGAAAAGAACTGTGAAAATCCTGCAACAAGCAGAAACCACCATAACCACCCTCAGAGCCATATCAATCAGGATATTATGCATCAACAGCAACAGGATGTTGGCAGCAGACAGCAAGGTTCCACTTCAGAACATGTGTCGGGGCACAATCAGATGCAAAGACTTATGACCTCGAGGGGCTTAGAGCAGCAAATGGTGTCCCAGGCCAGCATTGTAACCAGACCATCAGATATGACATGCACCCCTCACAGGCAGGAAAGAAACAGAGTTTCCAGCTATTCTGCTGAGGCCCTCATTGGGAAGACGCCCTCTAATTCGGAGCAGAGAATAGGAATATCTCTTCAAGGCCCTAGGGTTTCTGACCAGCTTGAAATGAGAAGCTATCTTGATGTTTCTAGAAATAAAGGGTTGGCGATTCATAATATGCAGGGCCGCTTGTCAGTTGACCACACAGTTGGCTCGGATGTGCAGCGTCTTTCTGACTGCCAAACATTTAAGCCCTCTGGACCCAATCAGCAACCGCCGGGCAATTTTGATGTACAGGCTTCAAGAAACAGTGAAATTGGCAATTCTGTGTCATCCCTCCGGGGCATGCAGTCACAAGCATTCCGAATTGGTCAGAATGCTGCACCATCCATAGAGAGACAGAAGAGACTGCCCTACCCGCCAGTACAGGGTATTCCAATGGGGAATACCCTGCCATCAAGGGAGAATGAAAACACATGCCACCAAAGTTTCATGCAGAGCTTGCTCGCCCCTCACCTTGGAGATCAAGTCAGTGGAAGCCAAAGATCAATCCCAGAACATCAAAGGAACACGCAGTGCGGTGCCTCCTCCACAATTGAGTACAACTGTCCCCCAGCACGAGAGAGTGTCCACATCCGAAGGGATGGTGATGGCCAGAGCAGGGAAAGCTGTGACATGTCCATTGGGGCAATTAACACAAGGAACAGCTCATTGACTATTCCTTTTTCGAGTTCTTCTTCCTCAGGAGACATTCAGGGTCGCAATACAAGCCCAAACATCTCTGTGCAGAAGTCCAACCCCATGAGGATGACAGACAGTCATGGAACTAAGAACCACATGAACACACCCGTTTCCAGCAATATGCATGGAGTTGCGAGGCCAACTCACCCTCACCCTGCAGTTTCTCACGGAAATGGCGAGCAAGGGCAGCCTTCTGTTCGTCAGCCAAATTCTTCGGTCACTCAGCGCTCGAGGCATCCTCTGCAAGACAATGGAGGTTCTAAAATACGTCAGCCCGAAAGGAATCGATCCGGCAATCAGAGACACGGAAATGTCTTTGACCCTAGTCTTCCCCATCTTCCTCTGTCCACCAGTGGCAGCATGATCCTTGGGCGCCAACAGTCCACGATAGAAAAAAGAGGAAGCATTGTCCGATTTATGTCTGATGGCCCTCAAGTGTCCAACGACAACGCAGCCCCTGACCAACATACTCTCTCCCAGAATTTTGGATTCCCTTTTATTCCGGAGGGTGGCATGAATCCACCAATAAATGCTAACGCTTCTTTCATCCCACCAGTCACTCAGCCTAGTGCCACTCGGACACCAGCTCTAATCCCAGTTGATCCTCAAAATACACTGCCATCTTTCTATCCACCTTACTCTCCTGCCCACCCTACCCTCTCCAATGACATTTCTATCCCTTACTTTCCCAATCAAATGTTTCCGAACCCAAGCACGGAGAAGCCGAGCAGTGGAGGTTTAAACAATCGATTTGGATCCATTCTGTCTCCTCCCAGGCCTGTTGGTTTTGCTCAGCCGAGTTTTCCTTTGCTTCCAGATATGCCACCAATGCACATGACCAACACATCGCACTTATCCAATTTTAACTTAACTTCTTTGTTTCCAGAAATAGCCACAGCTCTTCCTCCAGATGGCTCAGCGATGTCACCTTTGCTTTCTATTGCAAACACATCTGCTTCAGATTCTTCCAAGCAGCCCTCAAACCGCCCTGCCCACAATATAAGCCATATTTTAGGTCACGACTGCAGCTCCGCTGTATGAAAACTGGCAGACTGACTTCTGGTCTGATGTGTTGTTTATATATTTAAGAAGAAGGAAGTGGATCTTACTGGCACCCCTGGAGAGACCATTCATAGCATCACTGTTTGTTTGCCTGAATGTATGTAGATGGTACTTTCCATATTTATATACACGTTGTATTTCCACCCACCTTACTAACTCTAAAGCACCAGTGCCTATAGCAATGCTTGCTTACTAGGAAACAGTAAGGATGCAACATTGAGAGCTGTGCAAATATTGGTTGTTGATTTTCCAACAATCAAGTTTGATGTCTGATTGTCCCAAGGTAAGGGCTGCCCCCAGTAGTGCATGGAGTGAGAGCATCCGTATGGGAGACAGGAAACAAGTGCTACAGGTATCGGTTTGTTCCTGATGTGTTTACCTGAAACTGCACAGGAGCTTGAAATGGTTTGGGTTTCACTTTTTCCTTTGTAAAATATCTTCAAGAGCCTCAACACAAGTCAAGTCTGTGTTAACCCAGTGCTGATTGGAAAAGGCATTTGTTGTGCAGCTTTTGTCTGTCTGAAGCTTGTCACATACACTTGACTTAAGGCTTACTTTACATGGTGAAAATTACTGTGTGCTCCCATGGTCAGCAATTAAAAATACTGTTTTAGAAAATTTAGATTTCTTTAACCCATGACTTTCTGTTTCTAAGAATCTTGTTTGGATCTGCTTCAACTGTGGCTTCAGTTACTGCTGAACTCAGTCAATGTTTTAGTGTAGCTCACAACTCCTGGTGCAGTCAGCAGTGACAGCAGCCGTGTTTGTTGCCATTTCAGTGTTGGTTGCTGCAAGTTACCTCAGGGTGGGTTTTGTACCTTGTTTAGCACCTTCTTAATGTCCTTTTCTTTTTTCCCCTCCACTTTTCTTTGGCCCATGCTCTAACACCAGCTTTCTGCTTTCTGTGAGTGACAGCCCTTTGTTGTACCAGGCAGCACATGGGAGGGGACCTCAGCCTGTCGCATCCCACAAAATGAGTGGGAATTCCTGGGGCACAGTTTTTACTTGATATTGCTGATAGGATTGAGCCTGAGTTAATATCAGTACTCTGCACTTGAATGCACCTTTTACCTAAACCTGTGTGGCTGAAGGAGGGACATGGATGAACATGGATGTGTTGAGAGTGAAACACACGGAAGACATTGGGATTTGAGGAAGGATGATGTTTGTAGATGCATGAGAGAAGGAGTGAATGTGTGTGCGCTGGCTGAGTCTCCAGTACTTTAACAAATTTTGGTCCCATTTCTTTTAAAGGAAAGGGAAGAATTAGGTAAATTTTATTTATTTAATGTCTCTGCAGTGTGCTTTTTCTCCTAACAGGGCAGAAATATGTCTTTTATGTGTTTGGAAATACCATTCTGGGTTTGATTCTTCAAACAACATGGTAACTTGAGGTTCCCTTGCATGCAGTCGTCTCCAAGCTTGAAATTCTTGTGTGTTGACCGTCAGTGCATCATCTTGCTCCTGGGACCTGTCAGAAGCTCTGGTGGGGGCATGGGGAGGAGCAGGTGCCCTGGGATTCTTTGTTTTGTTTTGTTTCTTTTTCTTTGAAAGGTGGAAAGGAAGATATTCCTCCATGTCCAAGAACAGGACCCACAAAGAGGGACCTGAAACAGTTTTCCACAGCTTGGCTGCCCAGACTTTGGTTTTGCTAAGCCCTTTTACACTGATCCAGGAAAGTACGGAGGCTTTAAAATTAAAACTAATTGGGCTGTGTCTGTAGTCTGTCCTGACAATGTCTCTGCTCTTGTAATTTGGGGTCTGGTGTTTTCCTGCAAAGGTGAAGCAAAACAGTTCTGATCGTGGTTGGGATTCCTTGTTTAATTCAGGTGGAGCTTATCTTAAGACACTAAATCTAAGTGGTGGATCAGTTCTCTGTTTCTAATAAATAATTGAGTATTTCAGTTCACAGCAAGGCAGCTTCTCTCTGCCACAGGGCAGTCACTGACCAAGTGGCAGCCACTGGCCTGTGCAGGGGGCAGGGGTTAGGAATGAGTCAGTTCTCAGCCTCAAACTGACAGCCAGCTGCAGGTCTGGGTGTGCCCTGCTGAGACTCGACCAAAGGGGTGTCTCTGGTGCAGTGGGTCTCAAAGGGTCTGCCTCAGATGGTGAGGTGAGTTCCGTAACAGTGACTGTTCCATGGGTTCTGGATGGTAGGGATAGGGGGATTGAAGCAGGAGCCACTTTGTGCATTACACACTTGTGTGGTCTTTGAGGAGGGAAGCAAACCTGCCCATTCTTGCTCTCTTTAAATGGCATTCTGTGTGCAGCAATGGGTTTGGCTTTCAGGACAAACTAGTGAAAAATTAAGACCTGGCTTCCAGGACTTTTATTATATAAAGCTGCTAATCCTGCTTATCATTCCAGACTTTCACAGAATACCACATTAGTTTCTTAAAACTACACTACTTTATGATGTCTGTGAAAGCTGGAGAGAGCTTATAAACTTAAACCTGTTGCAACACTTGAATGTCCGCAGATCCACTTGGCCAGATAGGATTCATCCCAGAGTACTGAAGGAGCAAGCAGGACATACAGCAGGACCCTGCTCGGTCATCTACTGAAGGTCTGGGAGTCTGGACAGGTCCCTGCTCATGGGAAGGTAGCCAGTGTTATTCCAGTCTACAGAAAGGGCAGGAGGGAAGAATCCAGGGAACTACAGACTGTGAGTCTAGCCTGGGTTCCTGGGAAAACTGTGAAGATTATACTGGGTGCTGTCGAAAGAAGTTTAAGGAATAACGCAGCCATCAGGCACAGGCAACACGGGTTCACAAAGTTAAAGTCCTGTCTAGCTAATTTGATACTCTTCTGTGATAAGGCCACCCACCTAGTGGGTGAAGGGAAGGCAGTGGGTGTAATTTTTCTGCATTTTAGCAATGCTTTGGATACTGTCCCTCACAGCATCCATCTGCACAAGCTGTCCAGCTGTGGGATGAACAGGTTCATGGTGTGCTGGGTGAAGAACTGGCTGAAGGGCAGAGCTCAAAGGACTTACAGTGAATGGGGCTACTGGTCTGGCTGGCTACTGGTCACCAGCAGTGTTGCTCGGGGCTCAGTTCCAGGGTCAGTTCTATCCAATGTATTTATCACTGATCTGGATGCAGGAGTTGAACACGCCATTGGCAAGTTTGCTGATGATACCAAACTTGGACATGCTGTTGACGGATGCTTTGGAGATGGATCTGGATAGACAGTCAACCTCCTTGCTCTCTGCAGCTCCCTGACAGGAGAAGTGGAGAGGGAGGTGCTGATCTCTTCTCCCTGGGATCCACTGACAGGACACATGGGAATGGCTCAAAGAGGCACCAAGGGAGATTCAGACTGGACATTAGGAAGCATTTGTTTACCAGGAGGGTGCTCAGACACTGGAACAAGCTTGCTAGAGAGGTGGTTGATGCCACAATCATGTTTAAGAGGCATCTGGACAACATGCTGAGTCCTGAAGTGGATGGAGGCACGCCAAGCAGCTGGAGTGGATGATCTCCGTAGGTCCCTTTCAACTGAGATACCTGTTCTATTCTCTTATTCCTCCATATTTACTGCTGTTGTCTCAAGGTTAAGTGCAGTCCTGAGTATTCACAATAGAGTATGTCAGCTGTGATTTAAATTGGGGTTTTTTCACACTGTACATCATTTTCTGAAGAGGCAGTAACTGTGTCAGTGACTTTTGTGTGCCCCCTTTCTGTTTACAAAGACAACCAAAACCAGCTCCTCCTTGCTCACAGGATGCCTGCTGTGCAGGGAATCACAGCACAGGCATTTCAGCCATACAGAGACTGCTGGGATTTTGCAGGAACTGCACGATTTTGCGGTGTGTGGCTGAGAAGTACTTACTGTGTGACCCTTGGTCTTCTCTGGAGGATTGTGTTTTGTTGTGACAGGGCACCTTCTCGTCCTTCTCAGGGCTTTTTCTGAAACCTGATGAGACCAGGATGGAGAAATATCATTTCATTCCCTTCCTTGAACATGGCAATTTCTGTTGAAGTTCTGTGTGAGTCCCTTTACATGCTGTAAGTGACACTAAATGATCCCGTTGGTGTGGGATCAGGAGACTGCTGTGAGAAGAAAGATAGGCAGACCTCTCTGCAAGGGCTTCATATCAACGCATTCATCCAAATTCTGATATTTACACTGCTGACTGGCCTTCAGGTAACTTTAATTAAAGGAAAATTGGATCTGTTGTGTAGCCTTTTGGTCTGCTTGACTGTCCAAGATGGGCTTTGAATGCTGGGCCTGGCCTGGTCCCCTGGTTTGAGAGCAGCTTGTGGGTTTCATCTTCTCACATATCCACACTCTTTTGCCTTTAGGAGGAACAGTGGAGGGACTGGATATTTCACACCGAAAGAGAGGAAATTAGACGTTAAATTTCTGTTAGTTTTTAATTATTAAATTGTTTGGGGTTTTCCTTGTCACTGTAAACTAATCTTGCCTGGCATTCCACATCCACCAGGCTTCTTGCACTTAGTTTTGTAGGTAAGTTTGTGGCACTGACATGTTGGTGTCTCAGTGTTTCCCCAGGGCCTCAGGTTCTGCTCTAAAGAAGAAGAGCAATTGCAACATCTTACACATCCTTCTTTTCTTTATTTTCCCTTTCCCCTCCCACTGAACTTGTGCTTAGCCATCAAGTTGATAAAGCTCACCTTACCTTGACCTGTGCTTGGAGAGGGCAGTTTGAAAAAGGAGCTTCTGCAGATGGAATGATTCTGGTTTACTTGTTATGAAAACCATTTGACAAGCAAATCCATTTTCTTCAGCAAGCATCAATGTCAACATTTATCTTTTTCTCCTGAAGACTACCCAGGAATTAACGGTTCCTTTGTTTTTCAAGATGTACTTGGAAAAGATTTTGTGGGTTTAGCTGTGATTTGTTAGCCTGAGAATTGCATATTCTCTTCCATAATTCTTTTTTTTGAAGGCTACTTATACAGGGTTTGTTTTGGCTTTGAAGGAAAGAAAAATACCCAGTACTGCTTAATTTAGAAAAATCAGCAGTGGAAGGGAAAGGTTGGGCACTACCTCTGGGGTGGGACTGCCACAGCTGACAGGCATTGTGTGGCTGTGGGTTTCAGCTTGGCCTAAATGACTCCAACAAACAATAATAAATAATATTGGGCTGGATTGCCCAATATTATTTATTATTGCCCAACATATGTCAGTGTAGTCCATATTAGTCCCTTAAACAGCCTAGGAGAGTAAGAGGAGAGATAGACTAAACTGAAAGCAGGCAATAAAATATAAATGTGTTAGTATTTATATACCTTTTTCTTGAGAGAAAGGACCTCATTTAGGAACAGTTAAAGAAAATAAGAACTGAAGTGATTTGAGCTGGGGGCTGAGCCTTACTGGGATGGGTTTTCCAGCTCATGCTTCCAGCTCATCACTGTGCTGCTGCCCAGGTGGAAGAGCACCTCTCTGAAAAAAAAATAAATGCACTGTGCGAGTCCAGAGCCTCCTGAACTTTGCACAGATTTCCTACTGCACTTTAAAGCTGTGCTGCTGCTGCTGTGGTTGGTGACTGTAGTGCTGTTGCAGGAAATAAGTCGTGTGGCAGGGCAACTTGCAGAGGGCATGGCTGGAGAAGAGGGGCCCTTTAATTATTTCTGGTGTCCTGTTGTCTTTTCACGTTTCTCTGAGGTACTTGTGCAGTCCTGGCTCAAGGACTCAGTAAACTCCCGCTGTTTCTGGATGACTGAGTGTGCTAAGAGCTGTCATCTTTTGCTGTTCCCCTAGTAAGTTTCATGCTCCTCGCTTTAATAATGATCCCACTTTCACTGGCAAGACAGAATAGAATTGAATCAGTTTATACCAGATCAGTCATATTTGCTTTTCTGATACAGTGCTGTAAGGAGCTCCATTCCTTGCTATCACCTGACCTGTTACCACCTACTGCTGTTCCCTTCTCCCACTGCCATGATCCAGCATGGGTAGCAGACACAGGTTTGTGTGAGAGTGTTTTCAATTTCCTACTGCTTCTGCCATCCATAAATTGGAAACCTCAGAGCACCAGGGCTTTATTCCCACTCAGAGTAGGTTACTCCGTGGTGAAAGATTTAGCAGAGATTTTTAGTCCTGACAACACAAATTCATACTCTCTGCGAGCAAGCCCTGCTTAGTTACACAGACACCATTCATTATTTGTTGATACTGGTTTTTCTGAGATTAATTTTTTTTAAAAGGCTTTTTTTTCTGCCTCACCAGAAGTATCTTTACAAGGTTTTCACATTTGCAATATGTGCTGCTGTTCTGGCAATCACAGGTGTGAAACAACAGAGCTCGTGGGGGGTTGGACCCTGTTCCTGCCTGCTCACTGTGAGAAGGGAAGCAAATATGGATTTTGCCACAGGAGATTAATCAGAGATGCTGTTGCCCTCCACAATGTAAATTATTTATATTCAGTCCAGAGTATTCTGCTGTGCTTCTGTTTTATACAGCTGTAAATGACTTGGATACGGTCCCAGTGGAAAGTCCTTACTATTTTGTAATGGAAAATAGGAACTCTGCAGTAGAAATCTATAATGAATGAACAGGAACATCATCTTCCAATTGTAAATAAGATCTTGCTCTGTTTATTTTGACATCTTTTTACAAATGTGTTGCATTCAGGTGTAAATATCCCAAACCCTGATCTTGTTCAGAGTTCTGAGATTTCTATTGTTAAATGTAATACTTTGTTTAATAGTTGTAATAATTATTTGTATAGATATGAACATGATAGTATTTTATTAAAAAAAAAAGAAAAACACTCTTTGAATATTGTGTTCTTGTTGGTACAGCTTCTTTCCCCCTGGAAAGCCATGCCATTCACTCTTAAGTATAGGTCAAAATACTTAAGAGTATTACTTAGCTTTGCTTTGAGACTGGGAATTTACAGTCAAAGTTTTCCACTGATGTACATTCTCTGCCTATGCCAGAGTTATGCACCACATTATTTGGAGATACAAAACTATGTAGTTCAGGAGAAATAAATACTGATCCTGTAGTATCTAAAAAATACATGGCAAATGCTGTCCCTGCTCCAGTGACAGTGATCACTGTTGAGATACAACTTCATCTTTATAAAATGCTTCTCATCACAGTCCCTTGCATTGGTTTTGAAGTGGTCTAAAACAGCTGTATGAATGTAAGGAAGAAGTTTTTTACAATGAGAGTGGTAAAAGACTAGAACAGGTTGTCCAGAGAGGTGGTGCATGCACCATCTTTAGAAAGGCCTGGCTGGACAGGACTTTGAGCCATTTGCTCTAGTGGGAGGTGTCCCCACCTGTGGCACCATTTGTTTGCCTTTCAGGAGTTGTGACAGCAGCTTATCCCAAGCATGAGCACAGCAGGGACTCCACTACCAGCCCATGGGCAGCAGAGAGGCTCCCTCACCTCCCAACACAATTCCACGGTGCTGCTCTGCTTTTACCCCTACACATCCCTCTTGGAGGTGAGAAAACAACAGCATGACCCCTGCAGGCCATGGAATGAGGGGCCCCCATATACCCAACAAGCTGATCATCCTTCCCGAGGGCAGGGGCCTGGAGAAGGACAGCAGCACTCCAGACAAGCTCCAGTTCTGGGGCAAGGGCTGCAGAGCCAAGCGTGCCTGGGACAGCTGGGAGCGCACAGGGCCCGGGTGCCCAGCCAGACCCGCAGCAATCGAAGGCTCAGGTGGCCACTAGGTGGGAGAGCTGAAGCACGAAGAGAGCCCAGCAGGCAGGGCAGAGCTAAGAGGAGATTTTAAAAATTGATGCATCAAGCTGGAAGCACAGAAGCAGCAGGGAGACGATTCCAACCCTTCCTCCCATCTCTCAGGCTTGAGGTGCTTCTCCTTATACTTAATTGAATTCTGTCGTGGTTTTCTGTTCGTTCTGTGCTGTTCTCCAGCCTCCCTCTCCCTCCCTGCTACCACCTTACCCTTCCATGCTGTGCTCATCTGCTCAGCCCAGCGAGCCCATATGCTGTTCTGCCTCCTACGTCGAGCCTTCCAACTGCTGTTCAACATTATTTTTTCCTCACATTTCAATTTAGAGAAGATAACCAGCTTCCTGGCTAGAAACAAATACAACCTTGGAACAAGGTCTGAGAGATTATGAAAGGTCATACAGATTATGAAAGACACAGGGAGAAAGAGTGTATTTTATAAAAATGTGTTCCCAGAACTGGACAAATTTGGGGGCACACAGGTCCTCCTTCAATCTGGCACAGCTACCCCAACACCCTCCGGAGCAGCACAGCTCTGCTCGGAAAGATAAAGGCTGGCAGCCTCTTGTGTCCTTCCTCCTCCAGCCCTCTCCTCACCCTGCCCAAGGGACTACAGTGACAAATGAGTGTCTGTTCTTCATGTAGCCTCACAAAGGCAATTTGGTTAAGAGAACAAGCAGGTCATCCACACCTGTGCTCAGGAAATGCCTGTGACAGTCCCAAGGATGGTTTCAGCTGTGTGACACCACTGGGCACCCCTCTGCCACGACTGCTGTCTCTGCTGCTGCTGAGAGCACAAGCAAGAAGAATTCAGATTAACCGGCAGAGCAGAGAACCAGGAACATCCATTTTATTGACCATCTCGACAAACTCCAACTTAGAAAAAAATAAAAACCAGCTGTTGCAAAACTGTTCAAGGAGATACAGACTCTTGGAGTAAAACATCACCAGAGTCATCTGCTTTAGTAAGCAGAAGTGGAATGAAACCTTTGCATCACTGGCTACATGCACATACACCAAAGTAAAAATGCTCAGGCAATGACAAGAATAAGGACAGCAGGCCTCAAAGAACACTTTTTAATTGCAAATTAGCAAAACAGGTCCCATTTTAGATGCAAGGCCTGAAATAATTCACACCTTATTCTTGTTTTTTTAAATAACTAAGAAACTGGAAAGAATGCAGAAGCCATTAAAAAACTCATTTCAGATTCAGACAAGTTGGAGAAGAAAATTTGGTCCAGATCTTTAGCTGAAGAGCTCTACCCCAACTGCCCCAAAACCTCCTTCACACTCCCAGGCCATAAAGGAACCTGCTTTGCAAAGCAAGGTCATGGGAGGAGAAAGTCTGGGGCTGCTGGAAAACCTCCCTGTTCCACCCTGCTCCTTTGGCGAGGCACACAGCAGGAGCCAAGGGCTGCCACGGAAGGCTGTGGCTTTGCTGTGCGGTGTCTCTTAGGGTCGCTTGAGGAGAGCACTTGTGACTGACAAGTGCCAGCACTGGAGCTGCCACAGGAGCGTGGCTGAGTGACAGAGAGGCTGCAAGAGCAAGGCAGGAGGCTCTGAGTCTGGCAGCTCCAGTTCACCACCTCTCACCAATGCTGCAGCCTTGGTACCATGGCTCCCCACCAGCTACCAGAGGAGTCTCTCCAACAAAAAGAAGAAAACAGAAAGCACAGTCCTCCCACTGCCACCTCAGTTTGGAGTCCTTTGCTCCCTCAGCTGCTACAGGACAGGAACCAAATGCTCTCCCCATGCTGCTGAAGAGACTGAGGGCAGCAGCCTGCAGGCTGCAGGCATCAGCTCCCAATGCAGGAGGAGCTGCATGGCACTTCTCAAGCCTGCTCACCAGAGAGGATGCAGAGCACATCAGCAAGAAGGAAGGGAAGCAAAGGTCTCTAACATGCCTCCCCTCCTGTTTCCTCCCTCATCACTGGCTCCAGCACCCTCTGCACCCACAAGCCAGAGGGCTGTGTACTAGCCTTGGTCTCTGGATCAAGCCTACCCCAGAGGATGTGGCAGGAAAGGAGCAAACGTCATCTTCCCTCCTGGTCCCACCTCAGTTGCCACAGCACCCCTTCATGCCTGCTGTGGGATCCAGCTCTCCTGCTCCCACTGGGCTGTTGGCCACAGAAGCAGGCTCATTCCCCACAGACACCCGTGGCCCAGTGCCTTTGGCTGAGCAGTTTGGGACACCTCTGCGCCCATGTCCCTGGGGACTCAGAACACTGGGATCTTGTCCCTGCGCACCGTATCCAGGTCATCATCCAGGGTCAGCAGGACCTGAGGAGGAAAGTGCATGTCAGATTCAGGTCTTGCTGGCCAGGGAGGTCTTCCTTTCAGATCTTCAAGCCTTGCTTTTATGGGAGGTATTCACGAATCCATGCGTCATTGGTCACAACAGCAGCCCCTCAGCTTCCCCACAACAGCTGTGTGACCCACAGCCCCAGAGGGAATTTGAGGCCAGGAGGCACTGGGAGAGAAATAAAGGAGGAAGTCTGATCCCTGATCCCACTGACAAGGAGCATCCCACTGTGAAGGAAGTCTGGAGGTAGAGCCAAGCAGAGGAATTGGGGCACTTCTGTGGAGTTCTGGAGCAGTCACAGCTCCACGTGGATAGAGGGGAGCAAGGTGAAAGAGGAGAGGGTGAGGCCATCCAGCAGAGTAGGAAGCTCAGCAGGACTCACCAGAAAGGAGAAGAACAAGGCAGCT
This sequence comes from Corvus kubaryi, assembly GCF_017639235.1. Classification (NCBI taxonomy): domain Eukaryota; kingdom Metazoa; phylum Chordata; class Aves; order Passeriformes; family Corvidae; genus Corvus; species Corvus kubaryi. The sequence goes on along the minus strand of NW_024581112.1, from coordinate 10,486,479 downwards.
GCAGAGAGGAAGTGCCAGACATCATGGTCATCGAAGAATCCCAGCAGGATGCATGGCCGGTTCTTTTCCCGGGACTCTGCTGGAGTCTCCTAGGAGGGCAGGCAGAGGGTCAGGACCTGATATCCACCCATACTGGGCCCTTGCTGGCCACACTGGACCCTACAGGGATCACTCTGTCTTAACTCTTCAAGCAGGGTTCAGGAAAGGGTGCTGTGCTGGCCAGACATGTGGCAAGGGCAGGACAGGAACACAATGTTATACTTGGACCTCAAAATGGAGCTGGGACCACAATCCAATATCCAAGGGGAAGCCTCTGGTCTCCACATTTGAGGTTCTGCATAGCACAAGCTGTACAGCCTCCATCAGACCACCCTGAAGCAAGCCCCTCATTTCCATGGAGATGGATGTGACATCCTATTAGAAGGCACCCAGTCAGGATTTCATGGCCTCCCAGGTCACCAAGAGCCCTAACAAGCCCAGGCAGGCTGACCTGGTTGACCCCAGGTGGCCATCTGCTCCAGGGATATCTTCCACCCAGCACTGGTCAGGATTTTCCCGGTTTTCTTTTCAGATCCCCAGCTCCTCCTCTGTCCCCTAGGAAGGACCAATCACCTCCAGATCACCTGGGTCATAAACAGCCTCTACACAGCTACAGTCATTTTTGGCTCAGCACAGCTTCCCATGCTCCTGTCACAAGTCTGCTAAATGAGTTCAGCCATTTCAACTCCCCATGAGCAGCCCAAGACTTCTCCAGAGTCTTTTTTGTGCAAAACAAACACCAGGAAGGAAAGAGAATGAGACAAAGATGGACAGAAGAACAAAAAAAATGGAAATTTACCTCCCAGCTGCTGAGGGTCTGGAAGAAGAAGTAGAGGGCAGCTGCCCACACCACTGCCGTGGCCACAATGCAGAACATGGGGATGGGCAGGAGTTTCTCAGAGCTGCGGAGCTGCAGACAGGGACACAGCCTGAGTTCTTCCCAGGGACAGAGCCATGCACAAGGCTCACACACCAGCCTGCACCATCAGCGAAAGGCTGCCCACCCCCAAAGACACAGCCCAGCCACCCTTGAAATGCCTACACACCATCCCTCCCCAACACCTTGCCCCACCCAGAGCCCCACAAAGGTTGCTCCACATCTCTCTGCAGCACCACAGGAACCCAAACTGCAGCCAGAAAAAAGGCCCATCCCTTCCCCTTTGGAGACAGGGGCGTCAGGGACAGCTACAGCTGCCTCCCATTACCTTCATGATGATGTAGAAGGCCAGATACAGCAGCAGGTTACAGATGAAGATTCCCAGTATGTAGGAGGCAAAGTCCCTGGGTCGATACACCAGCCCAAAGATAGCACTGAGACAGAGGATAAAAGGGACATCAGCCAGCCTCTTTCACTGGGGACAGGGTACATCCCCAATCTGACAGCCACACACTGTTCCAACCCCCACCCAGGACTGCAGGACACAGCACCAGTGCCACAGCACCACAACTCCCTGGAGGAAATGCACTGTTTGCCTCTGCTCCCAGCCGAGGAAATTTAGCCATGGTCAGCTGCTGAAGCAACTGGAGACCCCAGAGGACAGGCAAGGGCCCTGGATTGCTTCCAGCCCATGGCCAAACACATCTCACTCAGTAGGATCTGGTCCTAGACCTGTACATTTGGCTGAAGACACATCCCTGAGAAGCAGCTTTAGCCAAAAGCAAGAGCTTGGGGCAATGATTTTAGGTCTCATCCAAGAGCTGATCCCTCCCATGCAGTTACTGCTCAGCCAGGCTCTGTGACTCAGTGTCCGTCAGGTCTCCTGCACCTTGGCTGTGCCAGAGAGATCTCCCAGCTCTGTGGGAAGCACAACACAGCAGCACAGTACCAGGCCAGCCCTGCACAAACTCCCTCAGACACGAGCCATGAGACAGCCCGAGCTGAAAACCTCAGGGATGCTCCACGTAGCTCCATGTACTGCATCCCATGGATCTGCCTACCACCCTCAGATCAGCCTGCCTGCCAACACACGTCAGAAGGGCCCCAGCACAGGATTATTGCACAGACACTGCTGCATCTCCCCATCACTCCAGGCCACCTGTGTGCCAGTACCAATCCTGCTGCTCACATGCACAAATACACAAGGCACCAACATGCCTGTACTTACAAGGACCAGTTGACCACGTTCCCAACAATGAGCAGCACCATCCTGTCCTGGAGAAAAGACACTGATGATCACATGAAATGAAAAGGGTATGCAAAAAGAGGCCTTTGCCTCAGAAACTCAGGACAGCATTATGTGAGGATTTGGAGTCTGGTTCCTGCAAACACACATGTACCTGGCTCTGCAGGAGCTTTTTCTGGGTGGAAACTGCTCTGACCCTCAAAAATTTTAAGAAAGTGTTGCAAGGAGACTAAACATCGAAAAAAGGACAAGCTCAGCACTTAAGGGGCCTCAGGAGGTTCTGTGAATCCTTTGACTGCTTCTACTGTTTTTCTAGTTAGATTCCTTCCCTCCCACTGTTCTACAATAGAATTACTGCAGAGAGCAAGGATGTGCTTGAAAGAGGCAGCAGGGGAACCTTTGGACAGCATCCTGCACATATTCAGAGAGCCCCTTTTTCCTCCCATCTCACCATTAGCTAGGGAAGCACTGTAACTACAGCAGACAGAAGGATTATATTTATGAGGCATGTGCTTACAAGCTGCTTTCATGATGTAGCTATTTCAGGCTGGCCAGGCTTACTTCATGCCTGAATGGACCAAATTTGCTTATTCAGAGATGGGAGAATAAATAAAAAATTAAGAAAAAGGATGCTCATGGGTGAAAAACTCCATTTGGCCTCAAGCCCTAATTAGCACTCTATGCCAAGGAGAAAGCAATCAGGGGGACACAAGGTAACAGCCACCTTTTCTTACCTTTTTGCTGTCTGCCCTGAGGTGCTGCAGAAATGGCAATTGCTTTTGCTTAAGCCACAAAACCAAAATAGCTGCAGCCTTCCCCAGAGAGGCTGCACTGCACAGAGCCTCGTACCTGTTCCTCTGAATGGATGCTCCCAGAGAGCAAGTGCAAAGGCAAATCCTGTAATGCTTGTATCACCTTTGCTCTGATGTTTTATTCACCAAGGCTGAGGTCAGGGGAGGCTTGAAAGTTGGGGGTAAACCACTCCAGCAGAGACCTACACTTACCTAACCATTTTGGGGGAGAGAGAACAAGGGAAGCAAGGACCATCCCTTCTTCAAGTAGCCCCACCTCTTTCATCCACACATTGCCTAGAGTGAAGAATTGCTGAGAGGTGCTGGAGATGAGAAGTCACCTACCATGTACATTGGTCGGCTGCACTGCTGGATACAGTCCGTGTACAGCACCATCACTGCTCGCCGAAATATGCCCAAGTCTGTCAAAGGAAAGGATAAAAAGCCAGAACAGCCAGCACAGTGAGCTCTAAAACACCTGTGAGGAAGAAGCTGACACCTACCAGCTGACAACATAGAACCCAAGGTGTCAGCAGATTCATGTCTTGCCCTTTGGGAGCAGTCTGTGCTGAGCAGAAGGGCATCCACCACAGGATGTGGATGGCATTTGGCCAGAACAACAGGTTACAACAAAAATAAATTTTAAAAATCTCTCTATTCAGAAGTCATGCAGGCCCTGCCTGTATGTGTAGAGGCTGGCTTTGCAACCCCATCTCTGGAAGAAAGGTGTATGTCTGTGTAGGAAGGGGGAAAAGCACCTTCCATGGAACAAGCTGCTGGAGCAGGGAAACAGCAGAAACAGGTCCCACAGGCTTTAGAGGGTCCTAGAAGGGCAGAGCACACTCAAGACACTCCTAATCTCAAAATCATTGCAGAAGCTTCACTGCAGAGCCATCAGTGGCAGTGGGGATGGACAGGCATGCATGAACACAGATGTTCCCCTTTAGCCACAAGGCAGAGCTTGAAAAGGCTCCTGCACCAAGATCTGAGCTCTCCTGTGCTGCATCAGTCCCTTCCTGCCAAGGCACAGGACTGGCAGTGCTGCTGGCAAACCGGTTTCACTTCCCAAGAGCTGACCCCAGGTGGCACACGATCCTGCCTCCCCATGCACATCCATGCAATCCCTGGCTGCTACACCTCAGCACAATGAGTTCAACAGGGAAAAAGGAAAGCTGCAGACAGTTACCTGAGTCAGGGCCGTCTGAGGCAGACAGGAGCAGAAGAGGAAGGAGAAACAGGTTTATAAGCAGAGCACAAGAGTCAGGCTCCCCAGCAGGCCCTCTCCCCCCTCACCCCGTGACAGGGTGTAGGTCACCCCTCTGAGCACAGCACTAGGGAGAGCTGCAGCTGAAGGGCAGCTCCCTCAGAGCCCAGCAGTCCTGCCACCACAGAGCACACAGCTCCTGCTGATTCCCACTGCTCTGGGAAGCAGTAGCACAAGGACTTCAGAGGCCAGGAAAGCACCAGAGGGATGAAAGGACAAGGTAGCCCAGAAGAGGGGCCACAGGACTGTGCTGCACAGGCAGGTGAGGACAGGAGGCACCCGCACACCTGGGAGGAGACGGGTCAGTCACAGCACTCACCGATCTTGAAGCGGCCCATGTAGTAGATCTGGGTGCTGAGAGCCAGCGAGGCCAAAACGTGGATCATTGAGAAAATAACCCAGAACCACATGTCATTTTTCCCAAACACCTGAAAGCAAAGACATTTTAAAAGCAAACTGAGCCCTCTTTCAGCAGGACAATCCTTTCCTGTCCTACATCATCATGGGACATTAAACAACTTTAGTGAACATGGAAGAGAAGCCCCTAAAACTTCCAACCAGAAAACAGATCTATAAATTCAAAACAAAGTCCAGAGAAGCAAGAGGAACTCAGCATCCTGGAGAGGAGACCACTCTTTCAGAATGCCCCTTTAGACAATACAGGAAGGACAGCAGCTGGCCCAGGGAGCAGCAGTGCAGGGACCCCCAGGCCAGGCAAGCTCTCTCTGCTGGGCTGGGCAGCAGCTCTCTGGTCAGAACGCAGATTTTTACAAAGGTGGTCAGGGAACCAACCATTACTTTAACAATTGTACCAAAGTAGACCAAAAAGGACAGAAGTGCTCTGCAGGCAATTGCTCCTACTGTGCAGTTTCATTTTATTTAAGGACTGGAAGTAACCTGCAAGTGCATGTTAATGCTATACTAAACCCCTAATCTTTCATTCATACAATAAGGAGTCCAGAAACTCTTGATCTGCCATCAGGCTGTGACCACTCCCCTTCCCTGGGGCAAAGAACTCACCTGAACTTTTCACTTTGTGTGGGCAGAGAAAAAAAACCACACACCAAAAAACAAGCAGAAAAGCCACCTCTCCATGAATGGAACAAGGGAGACATGCTGCTTTCAAGATCCACTGAACAGCTTCGAAGCATCCCACAAAAGAAGATAGAGCAATCCATAACAAAGTCTCAGTGTTTTGAACCTGGGTTGTCAAGATTTACTACACCTATCAAGAGATTCTTGGGAAGTCCCAAGGTCACCAGCTCCTCCTGCATGCCTTATCCCACAGACAGTCTTGTAAACAAAGACCTCTCTATTATGTGGTAGTGAGGAGCTGACAGCCCACTGAGATCTAGCTGCTAGTTCAGAGCAAGAATTCCATGGATTTTGCCTGGTTACTGATGAAGGAAAATGAGTCCTTCAAAAGACAGGAAGCAGAGACCTCCAAGGTAAAGCACAGGTTGGGGATTCTGGTGAGCCCAGCTCAGTACTTGCAATGCTATGAGCAATCGGGAAAAGTCCTGTAGCTTCTGCTCCAGTGCCCTTCCATAGGCAGGTACTCCAGGAATTTGCCTGAGAGCCCCCCAGACATTATCCCAGCCTGCCCCTCTCCAAAGATTGAGAGGCCAACTGCAGGAGCTGTGCCAAACAACATGGAGTTTTCCAAAGGGAAAAAACAGGCACAAGCCATCAGGTATAAGATACTTGGTCTTGGAAGCTCAGGCAGCCTCACCCCACTTTCCTCCAATGTGAATCACGCCACAGGAAGACCATCTGTGTGCTTGGACACATACATCTGGATGCATTAATTTCTCCTCTTCAGAAGGATGGCAGGTGGTGGTCAAAGCCCAAAAAAAAAAAACCCACCTAAAAGAAACTGCTCTGCTCTTCTCCTACCTGAAAGCTCAGGGGAAGGGAGGAGGAAAGCCCAGCAGAACTGAGAATTCAAATGCTAACAGCTAACAGCTGCTTAACACACTCTTATCCTACTCTGCTGTTTTTCCCAGTCATTTTCACACCTAAGCCACATTCCCAGCCATGCCATCTCCTCCCCAGAGAAGCAGGTGGGTAAGAAGGAGCCATACCACTCCAAGGACAGCCAGGGAGATCACCACAGCAAAGGAGGCATAGGCAGAGTAGGCGCTGGCATTGATGTCTGGGTGCCGGGTCTGGTAGAGCTTGAGCATGCACAGTCCTGCGATCATGTACATGAAGGAGGTGTCTGTGGAGGGACACAACAGAAACAGTGCAAACAGCTACTGCCAGTGGCCTCAGAAAGCTGCTCCAAGGGCACACAAGGCATCAGGGATCTGTGCCTGCCAGCCTTGGGCTTGGCCCTGCTGCTGCACTGCACTGTACAGCACTTTGTGCTTTGCCACCTTGCAGTACATCTTGCACGCTCTGGGGCAACAAAAACTAAAGGGGATCAGAAAATAAGTGCCAGAAAATCAGAAAATAAGGGCATCACAACCTCCTGACTGAGCTTTGAAACAGGCAGGCTCCAGGGACACTTGCAAGGGTAGAGGGATGGGAAACGTCAGCAATTCGGTGGGGGACACAACATGGCAAATCCTAGCTCCAGCTCAAAAGGGGAAAGGAAACTCAGCTTACCAAACTGGAAATTGGAGTAATTAGGGCAGACATGGTAACAGGCACTGAGCACTCCTTCCATCATCAGAGCAATGCCCATAGCATAAAAGAGACCAAAATGCTTTGGGATCCCATAGTCCTGGAAGAGAGCAGAGCTGTGTAGTTAATTATCCTCACTGTCCTGATCACAGACAAGCTTCCATTCTCCATCACTTCATCCCTCCTAACTCCTAGACAAGTCCTCCAGTCACCAGTGCAGCACAGTGCCCTGTGTGCAACCACAGGCTCTGGATTTAGACACATGGCATAGCCAGGTGAATCCACAGGCAACAAACCCAGGCTAACCATGCTGAAAGTTCAGGTCTGAAGACCTCAGTGTCTTGGAAGTGACATCATGAGACTGAAAATCTCTGTCCTGTATCTCATGCCGTGTTACATCCTCCCCAAAACTGAGAGAGGACTGTGGACCCAGAACTGCTCTTGTGGTCAGTAGGGTGTTAGAAGCACCTGAGGAGCAGAGCCCATCAGCCCATGTGAGAAGGCATTTCCATCACAATTTGACCAACATTGCACCTGAAAACCACAAGCAGCAGACTCTTACAACTGCTAATGCCTTTACTTGCTACCAAGCCCATGAAAACAGAGCTGTTTGTCTCCACAAACCCCCAGCTCCTCTGGCCAAAGAGCTGCAGATTTCTCCATCCTCTCCCATGAGAGACTACAAAAGCTCTGGCTACCAGCAGCTCTGCCTCAGACACTGAGGCAGCCAAATTCCTCTGACTTATCAAAAGCAGCTCTTGTGTTAAGACAAATCAAACTTCACTATAAAGAGAAGCATCTTGAGACTCTCCTACTGTCCCAGTTCCTCCACAGCGAGTGCTGCAGGAAAAGCCAGAGCCATGGGAGCCCTTCCTCTATTAATCTTGTCTTCAAAAGCCCAGGCTGGGTCACCACAGCACTCTGGACATACTGTAAGCAGTAAAGCACTGGGGTGTGCAGGAACATAAGCATCCCACCCAGACCTTTCTGCACAGGAGGAAGAAAAGAGGATTCAACCCTCCAGCAAGGAGGGCAAGTGGAAACCCATTGTGTATCACTCTGGTTTTTGAGTTCACTCCATCTTCCCTGCCTCCACTCAGCCCCAGGCAATCACGCTTCCTACCAGGGTGTAGATATCTTTCATCTCCATGGCCCGGCGGTGGAGGATGTCCCTGCGCAACACAATGAGGAGGAAGAGAAAGCCCAGCATCATGTGGCCCACATTGCTGAGGATGTTGTTGAAGGCACTGCAGGAAAGAAGAATGTGTAAGGCAAAGGCAGCACAGCAGCAGGAAGCTGAATGCTGGGTTGTGATAAGCTGAGTCCGTTTTGCTCCCCCTCCACCACCCTTCACCTCAGCAGCTGCCAAACTGCAATTTTACATTCTAGGTAACAATTTTAGTTTGAATAGTTCACCTGTCCCAGTTAACACTTCTTCTAAGAGCCCAACTCTGGGCTTTCTTTGCACTCCCACATTAATTTAGAGAAATGCTACACTGAAAAGACTGAACTTCTTTGCAGAGCTGCTGCACCTTGAATACAAGTGTCCAATAGAGCACGGGAGCACCTCAATGCTGTGCCAACGATTTCCAAGGGGTGCCCAGGTGCCAGAAGTTCGAGGGTGCATGTGTCTCACTGCAACAGAGCACCACTACTGAGCAAAACAGAAAGATCAGAGTCCTAAACTCCCAGTGATCTTATCAACACTGCTACTGTGAGCCTGGCAAGCATAAAATCCTGACCTGGGCACAGCACAAACACTCAGGAGGCACACAGGGACGAAAGGGGTCACTCACCTCAGCACCCCAAGGGGATGAGCACACAGGAAGTTGTAGTAGCAGATGTCCTGATTGCCCGTCACATTCACTACCTGGACACAGAGCAGGTGGGAGACTCGGTGTTAGCAAATCCTCCCTGCTCTGGGGCATTTGCCCCATGCAAACACTGCACAAACACAAGGTGTACCAGGACACAGCCTAGCTCAGGGGAGTACTGACATCTGCAAGCAAAGCTTCTAGGGTAGGACAAGATGTTGTCACGGGCCACAAACCTGATAACAGTCTTCAGAGGAAACACTGTGTGCTCTCAACCCCCCCACCAACAGACGTGCTTGCAGATATCTGCATAACAGCAGGATAGCAAGGGCTGGGAGAAGGGAGGAGAAATCACAGCACACACTACTTGTTTTCGGCTGTTTCTTAGAGATAAAATCAAATTCCTCCTGTCTCTAAAATGAAACAGGACCCAAATGAGACGTCAGTTGAGCAGGAAAACAGCAGCACTCCCAGTTCCCAAGCAAAAACTGCAGAACTGCAAGCCCGGTGAGCTAAGCTCACTGTAACATCAACACAGTGTGGAGAGCACAGCTAAGGTAAACTGCTCCTCACACAGAGCAGAACTCCTGGGTGATGCCAGTTTCACTGTGACTGTCATCCTTGCACAACACAAGCACAGAGCCAGTTTAAAGCAAGAGGGAACAGCTGTGGAGCCAAACGCACCGTCTGGTAAGTGATGACGAGCTGGATGACTGGCAGGGCATAGAACACCGCAATGGTGATGATGTTCCTGCAGAGAGGAGACAGCAGCAGCAGTTAAACACACACCAAAACTGGGGGTGCACACCCAGGAGAGAGCCCCACAGTGCTTGTGGAGGAACGTGCACACCCCACTGCTCTGGGGCTATGATCTCATTATGACCTCCTGAAGCAGAGGAGCACGTGCGCTCATGCACACAGGAGGCAAATGCTAAGGGCACAGGGAAAGCCAGGATGCTGGCCACAAGTTCATGGGTTTGAGTGCCAGTTTCTCCTTCTTCCCACTATGTTCCAGTACACTGGTTGTTACCACGCTTAAAAGCAATGATGCAAAGTATAATCCATTGCCAGGATCATGTGTGCACTGGTCCACAGATGTCCTTACTTGAGGTATGTGGGGTCTGCAGTTACTGGCTGGAACAGGGTCAGAATGGGTAACAGGATAGTTCGGAAGTGGTTCAGAAGAAGGGCATGTGGACAGACTCCACAACCAGAGACTCTGGGTCCAGAGTTTGGGCCTTACCAGTTTGCCTTCTCCTTACCAGAAATAGATTTTGTATTTTTTGCTGACAATCCTTCGGTCTTTCCTGGACAAGTCTGATAGATAGAGGAACACCTAAAACATTAGCGGGTGGGGAGGGCAGGGGAGAAAACACAAGAAAACCAATGAAGATTACAGATGGCAGTAGAAGATCTTGACATGTTTGCAGCTTGGTGGTATTTGGACTGATTTTACACAGTGAACTCACTGTGTCCCTTGATTCTACTTGAGTAAGTTCTGCAAAATCCTCTGACCTCCAGGAATGGCTCCAACCACACAGAGAAGTGTGGGATGACAAAAGGAGGCAGTTTGAGAGCTGCTGGCTTAAAGCCCCTCTGCACATCCAGTGTAGTCACATTACTGGTACTCAATAGCCACCTACTGTTGCAGATTATTTTCTCCCTATCTTCCTTGAACCTTCTTGAACTTTCTGGGATGCTCTATGGGCATTTTCTTCCTTTCTCAGTAGTCCCCAATACATTTTGATTTTCCATATTAAAGCACTCATTTCAGCAGCACTCTCAGCACAGTGGGAAAACTTTCATTGACTGAAAAAAGACTAAGAAGCACATTTGGCTTTATTAGATGAAATCTACCCTGAAAGGGAACAGGATTTTTGAGATTTCACTGAAGTGACCAAGGGGCCAAGATGTGCCCACGGCCCAGCATGAGGGCCACAGCTGCAACACCAGCCATACCTTCGTGCGGATGATGTTCTTATCGCTCTCAATTTCTGGCATGGTGTCAAAGTCGCTCTCCTCCTCCACGGAGCTGTCTGTGTCAGAACCAGCAGGGGGCCGGTGCTTGGGGGACGACAGCTGATGTCCACCGCTGGAGCTGGACTCATCTGGGCCAGAGTGGGGAGAAGGAGACAGGCAGGGTAAAGGCTAAATCCCTCTGTGCACAGCAAGAATAAAGCTGTCCCAGATGCTTTGGCAAGCTGATACGGCCAGTTCAGAGAAAAAGTTTTTCCATGATCCCAAACCTTCCTAAAAGTATCAGGTTATCAGCTAAGAGCAATTTGAAGGACCATTATCTCCCCCTCTCTGCAGCATTTTAGTTCTTACTCTGCTTCCATTCTACTACTTTTCATCTCTTAACATTTTCTACTCTCTACTAGCCTGGGCTCTGAAATCTGGAATTTTGAGACAAGACAAAATGCTGTAGAGAAAGAAGCAGACTGTTAGGGGTCAAACCCACACTCACCTAGTTAACCTTGAGATTTTATGTAAGCTTTATATATATCTAAGCTTTTCTAAAAATATTGTAGAACAAAAGACAAAGAAGAAAGTCGATTTTTCAAAGCAGGCAGAGTACCAGCTTTGCTCCCACTGCATGCCCAGTAAGGTCAGCAGGACCTGCCTGCACTTCTCACAGGCTGGGCAACTCCCAGCTCATTGCCCATATGGGCAGAAGACAAGTGTCCTCCTCATTTCCCAAATGCTTTGAAAAGATTTCTTTGGAAAAAGGGGAAGGAAGGGTAAAGTGGTCATTAAGCCCTCAGGAAGTTTTTTTCTCCTCTGCTGCCAGGGCATAATTCACCTGTTGACAGTATGACATTATTTCTTCCCTAGTGAAACCCCCGGAGGCAAGAAACTCCGATTCTGTCTTGCTTTATGGCACACAACCCCTCAGCCTCCCAGGGATAGGCATGCTTTGGTATAATGGCAGGCTGTGAGCTACTAACAGGCTCCTACTTGCTTGCTTGCAAGGAACCTTTTTCAGTCACTAGAAATGTCCTGTCTGAAGCAGCATTGTCACCCACAGTTGTCAGGGGACCGTAGCTTTGTCTAAGACAAACATTTCCAGTGACAGTCTCTCAGAGCACCTTTTTCAGATTTGCCAGTTTTATTATACAGATGCTTTTCCCTGAAGTACAATCTGAACCTCATAAACTGCAATTTGGTTAGTTTTTTGTTTTAAATATTTGCAAGATGCTCCTAAAGCTTGCAGCTTTATTCTCCTCTGGTGTTAAATCACCCTAAAAGTGCCTTCCCCTACCCCAGGCAGAAGCCCCCCTGTGCCCCAGTTCTGGAATATACTGTACCAATAGCACCATAGCTGCTTCCCTCAGGAGTGCTGGCTGAGATGGGGTGTGAAGAAGTCATCATCCCAGATCCTGCAATGGAAACAGACCCAAGAGGGACAGTTAGTTTCATGTCAGTGCTTCAAAACATCTCTGAGGTGAATACAAACAGCTTGAAGAGCTGGAGAGGCTTGGGAAAAGCAACATTTCTCCTAAACAGATGGCAGTCTCCCTCTAGAGCATACCGTGCAAAAGGGAAACCCTTGTTTTACAGTGTGAAGCAAACCCATTCCCTTCAGCCTCCCCACACAGGTTGCCAGTGAGACTGGCACTGTGAGCCCCCCTCCAGCACTCTGTAGGGATCACACTGTGGGGCTGCAAGACTTGGTAAATGTTAGAGCGAGTCTCATTATGTTCTTAACAGTCTTATGAATTTCTAATTCTTCTCCTTCCCCATCTCATGCAACTCTTCAAATCTCTTCAAATATTGCTACCTACAGCTGTCCCTGCAAGAGTCACAGACACTGGAAAGACAGCTGCTACATAATTTTAACCAACCAAGCAGAAAGAAAAAAATGCTCTGTGCAAAAAGTGGTAATGATCTTGTGTTGATGACAAGAAGGGCAAGTCTTTGAGGGCTAGGAACATCCTGCCTTCTGCCCACATATATGAAGCAAAAAGGAGTGCTCTCCTGCCTCCACATTCCCTCTTTTTGCCTCCCATGGTGGAGCTCAGCAGCTGAACTCGCACCAGACAACACGGCAGGGAACAGCCAGCTGAATCCCCTCACTGAGAGATCAGACACCCATAGCCACAAAAGGGAGGGAAGCAAGGCCAGCAAGAGCAGGACCACATTTTCCAGTGCTGGCACGCAGTGAGACAGATTCAGTTGCTTTAAAGTTCCACCCTTCCAACAACATCATGTGGTCAGTCAGCAGCAAAGCAAGGCAGAACGTGGCATAGTATTTAAAGCCTTACTGCAGCCTGCCAATGGCCAGGCTTCCCAAGCTGCATCTCTGGCTTCCCAGTGCATGACTGGCCTCAAAGTGACTGGCACAGGCAGAGTCCTCTTTCCAGCTGGAAATTCTGGGCAGTTCTGTAACACCTGGCATAGGTTTTTATACCATTTTCATTAGCCACTTATGTAAAGAGATCTAAAACTTCTCCCTGACTGAGCCCAAGTCAGGGAAACACCAATACAGCAATGCTATTTGATGTTTCAAGTCCCAATTACTGCTTTTCTTTGGCATGTCTGCTGTGCTTGTTGGCCTGGGGGCTAAGACTTGGTCTCAATTTCGGCTCCTTTACACTCCTGCCCCATGCCTTTAACAGAGAAAGCAACAGCTCAGAGGAGAATCAGAAGCATGGGCTGAGCACCAGAGAGAGGGCTCTGGCACCCTGCAGCTCCCCAGGTGACAGCCCTTGAGCCCTGAGCTGAGACTGGCAGGATGTTGTTGTAGGTTGCTGCAGGAGCAACATGCAGCTTCTGCTCATCACCTCCAATCTAACCTCCCTCTCTCAAGGAAGCTCTTCCTGTTGCTTTAAAAGTCATTTGGAAATCCAGATCACTGCAAAGAGGGCAAAAGCATTTCCCTATACTCACGGCACCAAGGCACATGCACAATTCCTAGTCCTGCCAGCCCTGTCCCACAGGGATACTCTTAAATTTGGACCGGGCTTTATTCTCTCAAGTGACCTGTCAACCTTCTCTCCCCAGTAACCAAAGGAAGATTTAAACCTGGACAAAGCAGGCAAGCCAAGGAGAAAAGGCACTCTGTCATGTCTCTAACAGCCACTTTGGACCCAGCTCACCCACTAATTTCAGTCCCACTTCCCACTGTGAGAGTGAGTCAGCAAAGTAAATGTACCACACCAGGCGTGGTTCCTCCAGCTCTTGCCTCCACCAGATAGTGAGGATGTGGAAGGGAAGGTGTGCCATGGGATTGAAAAAAAAAATGAACCACAGAAGCCAGACATAGGATGGGTAACAGGAGCAAAGGGGTACATGGAGTAGCAGGATATTCAAAGACAAATGGCTAAGACAGATTGCTGAGCACTTCCATCCAGTTCCTTGGTGGGGAAAAAGAGTGGGGAGTAATGAACAAGCCAAGATCCAGGGGTACTTGGGAGGGAAGGAAATTCCAACAGGTGGGAAGTGGAGAAAAAAAAACAAAACCAAGAAAGCCAGGGTGTCCACTGATCTGGAAGACAGGGAAGATGCTAATTACCATTTTATAAGCATCAGTCAGACACACCCTGAAGAGACAACAGATGAAGAAACAGTGTGTGGGTAGGACATGATTCCTCCCAAGAAGAAAGGACGTGGCTGCAACATGCAGTGCCAGGTACGTGAAAGTGGCAATGGATTACAAGGGAGAGGACAGGTCACAGAAGCAGCAGGTGCCTCTGAGAGGGAAGCTGTAAACTATGAAGGAACTGTGCTCCTCTCTCCCTTCACAGGGAGGCTGTTCGGCAATCCTCCCTGCTCAGCAACCCAGTTCTCTACTCTCCAGGTCCATACTAAGTACAGCATCTGTGCCCTGCAGCTTCTTTGGGAACTTTCCAAGCACTAGAATTTAACTTCCACCTCTCACCAGGGCAGCTCAGAAGGCAGCTTCTAAGCTGGATTCAGCACATTAAACCTCAGCTGCAGCATCAGCAGCACTCCCTGGGACTTCTCATCTCACCTGGCTGAGACTGTGCCTCCTTGTCTTAGACAGTGATTCCTTGTCAGCACCCTGGAGCTCTTCCAAAGCCTTGGACAGGTCCCTTCAGCTTACCCAAACTCCCCAACACACAGGCCTTTCCCATTTCTTCAGTGCCTTAAGACCTGCTCTTGTTTTACAGCAGGATCCATCCCAAATGATATAAAATTAGAATATATTTACCAACACTTTTACAGTTCCCTGTTCATGTTGTGAAAAAAACCTTTCACACAGATTCCACATACAGGGATACATGTGGATCTTAGTGGTTGACAAAGCAAGTCTAAGAATTCAAATGCCCCCAGGTACTCAGCAGAAATATTAAGCCCATTAATGCCAGTCAGAGTGAAGTTCCACTGCTGATCCTCTAAACACAGCTCGGTTATGCTACCATGCTTATCTGATGGTATGCAGCAGACTAGAGAGACTGAAAAAGCTCGGCATCAAAAAAAGGAATAACATCAAGAACCTTTCAATGCTGCCAAAACAATGTCCTCCCTTCCTCCAGGAGAGAGGCACAAATGACCTCAGCACCAACGCTTTGAACTACTTTGCAGGCACTAAATATTTAATCAAAATGAAAAGACTCCCACACTTCACCAGAAAGCAAGAACTCCCAGTGCCCCTCATCCACATGACAAAACCTTCCATCTTTCACTGGCGGCTTCTTAGATGCAGCTCTGTTTTTATAAGGCAGACAGCTGCAGTTCGTGGAAATGTGGGTGCAGCACAAAGTAAACTGAATCCAATGCCAACACAAACATCATAAACACCACTACCTAACTCTACTAGTCATTCATTCACCTGGCTGTCTGCAACTTCCAGTGAAGAACAAATTAACATTTAAATTCAATTAAGATATTAAAAGACGCCATGCTTAAACCAGGCAGAGGAGTTCTTAAAGCATAAGAGCTAGCATACTCAAAAGTGCCTCGTTTGAAAATCAACAGGCATTGATTTTTTTCATGTCTAATCAGGAACATTAGGTCTAGGCAAGGTTTGGCCTGCCTTCAGCCCTTTAAAAGGCAGCTGCTAGGGGTAGGGGTCAGCTCCAGGTTCAGGGCAGCAGGCTTCAAAGGCCCTCTCTTGTGAGGGCAGAGAGGAAGCTCTAACATCTTTCCTCAGCACCAGAGACTATGTGAGGTACCAGGGAAGGTAGCTCCAGGACAGAAGGTACTTGACTGACAGCCTGTCCTATGCCTGGCCTGGGGCCTGTGCTGTTCACTCAAAGCTGTCACACAACAGAGGAGAGACCTTACCATGCTCAGGACTCAATCTCCCAGCTGAAGCCTTCCTCTGAACCCTGAAAAGCAATAGACAGCACTCATGAGACAGCCAACAAATCTCATCACCTGTCAGCCATAGCAAGATTATCTAGGACACCAATAGGTAAGTATGGTGAAAGCTCTGAAAAAACAAATAAAACCAACAAAAAGAAGCACAAAAGAAACACACACAACCACAAAAAAAGAAAAATACTGTTTGGACTAGACACAACTCAGTCATGACTGTTTGCTGTCCACCTCTCTAACTTCCAAAGCAACAGAGGGCTTTTTTACCCCCTCACCTATCCACCAGAGGCACGACAACCATTTCCATTACTTATCCCATCCTACACTGCTCAGTATGTTGGGAGGGAGCCTCACATCACCTTTCCAAACCCAAGTTCCCTGCTCAGGGGACCAAGCTCATATGAGTCTACTAAAGGGGCAGCAGGAGGTAGAGGCACTCACATTACCTCTGTTAATGCAGATGTCCAGAAGGAGATGGTAAAAAAAAACCCAAAAAACAACATATTCTCACAACACAGAAAAGTAACAGCAAATTAAGAGCATGCACTTAAGTAATTTCATTGAATTGTTCCAACGAAATGTTGTTTCATTGATGTGTCTTGAAGTTAAACCATGCCCATGCAGAGATTCTTCTCAACACAAGCCCAGACACCAAAGTCTGGGGCAGGGGAGGCAGGTGAGGAAGGAAACCAGCATTCTTGGGACTCCAAGGAAGTATTCAAGTCACTGCCATTTATTGCAGTACTCAGTCCAGCAACAAAGTACCTCCGTTCCTCAATGCTCTCACACTCCACATCTCACATCAGCCCCTTCACAATTCCCACCTGTTGCCCAGTGTCCTTATAAAAGGAAACACAGGGGTGGGGCACCACAAGATGTAGAGGGCAGACCCTTAGATTTTCATCCTTCCATGGGTCCCATAGCAAAGGAAGAAGTATTTTCTGGCTGATGGTCAGTAGGAGCCCACTGAGTAGTCATGGACTTCTTCAGCTGCTCTGTTTAGATGCTTGCCACCCCACTCACCCCCAATTTTCTGCAGGGTGTGGTGTCCCTGAGGATGATTAGAAACAGGAAGGCTGTTCTTGTATAACCCCTGGACTCACCTAATGTAGTGCACAAAAGCAACAACCACTGAGCCCACGTAAAAAGAGAGGAAACTCAGGAAGCTGAAGAACATGGCCTGGATGTAATCAGACTCTGAGGAAAGAGAAGGGATCAGTCAGCTCACAGAGCAGGAACAGCACCTCTCAGGGTCAGCACTCCTGTCCTGCTCTTCCCAATACCACCTGCTAACAATGCCCAGCCCCAAACAGCCCTTCCAAAGCCATCTGCTTTCTTCAAAAGGAATTGACAGAACCTGTTGCAAGATTTCCCCCCATTTCTTCACCCCCAGTGCCAGCTGGTGCACCACACAGCCTTTCCTGGAAGGGACCAGGGCTCCAGGTGGTTTTGTCTCCTTTGCTCGTGCTTTCTGCACCAGTCCTTCAGAGGATGCTGGCCCAGTCATACCCCTCTATTCAGCAGTGCCAAGTTCCCCTGTAAAGCTACTCAGCCCAAAGACACTGACTTTTAATGGAGGGCACAATCGTCACTTGAAGGTTCTTTGTCCGCTGCAGGTTCCAGGTACGGTTGACATTTCCTGTGAGATGCACAGTGTACAGAAAATATAAAAACAAGCAACATTAGTGATTTTCAGCACTGATCTTGGTTCTCTGAACTTGCACAACGAACAGGGTCTGGCTTTTTACTAAAATGCGTGTGTGGTTTTGCTTTAAACTGTTCTCTGATCTGTCAACATACAGCCTTTCTCATATGTTTCCCCTCTCCCTTCCCTATTCACCACCTGTTTTTTAGACTAGAAATCCCTGCTTGAGCCTTCCATACATTGCTTAAGTCTGGATGTCTGAATCCCAAAGGCATCTCATCCCCTATTCATTTAATCCCCAAATGAGAGATTCTCTCACTACAGGTAGTGGGAGTCCATTTTTGCCTTTGGCCAAATCTCTGTGAGTAAAACACTTCTGTGCAGGATGCCACTCTAGAAACTCGCTCTGTTTCTGCAGGGCTAAGCACACCTGGCCAGTACAGCTCTGCTGACAGCATTGGGATGAGAGAATGACACTCCAAAGGGCACAGTTCTCTCTTTTTTTTTTTTTTGGGAAAATTGGAGCAGAAAGGTGGCAGGGGAGTAGTAAAAAGCTGTTGAGGGAGCCCAGTATATCTGTTGGTTGCAGTCTTGCTCTTTCTACAGGGAGGAAACCTTGGGGCTTTGAGGATAGGAATGTTCCCACTCCAGTTACAGTCATCACATGACTGGTGGAAACCTTGCTTTTATCACTGCCCAGCAACTGGACAGAGTGTTTTCTGGTTGGAAAAGACATTAGAACAAGTCTTTTGTAAAATTCTTCTCCCAAAATTACCAATCTTTCCTGTTCCCCCAAGTTCAGGGCTGTCACAGATCCCAAGATAGCAGTGGGAGAAGATGCTCTCTGCAGGAACTGAGCCTTCATGGAGCCAGGAGGATACTACAGCAGCAGGGAGCAGGGGTGAGGACGAAACAAAAAGCTGTAAGCAGCATTGCCTGGATGTCTCCAGCGTCTCCAAAGACACCAGTGGTGCTGCTGAAAAGGGCATAATCACAGCATGCCAGGCACTGTACTAGCCAGCCACCTCTTACATTCATCAAGACTTATAACCTGCCCAACATCAAATTTATACTTCACTCTTCCTCACAACTACCTGGGTAAGACAGACCTACATCATCACCTGGTGGCATCCCACAGGAAGGTCCCAAAGGACACCCACTGCTCCATTACTCAGATGCAGCCATCAAATCCAACTCCCAGAACAACTTACCATGAATTGAAGAAGGCACAGAGCCCCCACAGGCATAATCCTCCGGCTTGATGACGAACACAACAAAGAACTGCTCACCTGGGAAATCTTTTCTCTGCACAGAAGGATGGAAGAAGACAGAATCCATGAGACACAAAGCCTCTCCCCTCCAATAGGCCAGCGATGAGGGTTTTTTTGCTAGGCAGGCACCAGAAAACACTGGGACACAAATCAATCTCACCTGCACTGTTATGGCTGCCTGCTTTGTCATAGACTGATAAACTCCATTGAACTCCACGTTATGGTCCAGGTCATACACTGGGCACTAAAACAGACACAGCAAAGGGTTAAACCAGGAACAACATCCAAACTATTTTCAAAGAAAACCAGCTGGAAAACACAGCACAGAACAGGAAGAAAGAGGCCCAGATGGGCTATCAAAGGGAACAAAACATCTTGCATCTCTGTCTGCACTGCAGGACCCTGCATTATTCAGGGAGGTGGGAAAGGAGAATAAATATGGGGCTATTTCCCTGCTGCAATATATTCCATGCCAGCCCCCATGGGAGGGAACACCCCAGGAATGGGGATGAAATACACAGAAAGGAAATCAAAATTGAAAAGCAGGGAGGACAACATGTCTAAAAATCAGAAGTTCCCCAAGCTGCCATGAGCTAAGGGAGAGTCAAGGGAACAGCACTGTTCCCTCTCTCACCCACCAACATTCCACCCAACACCCTCCCATGGAGAGACAGACCCATCTCACAGGGCAGCAGGGAACCTCACAAGGGGGACAAAAATTCCCTGTGTGGAATGTGTTCCCTGTGGATAGGCTAGAAAGGAACAGCTTGTTCACCTATTTACAACAAAGATTTCTGTATGAGCTGCTTGAACTCAGCATCTCCGTCTTGGCCTCCTTCCAACAGACTTTTCATTCCTCTTCCAGGGGCTCCCTTCACTACCAGCACCATCAGGGCAAAGCTCTGCCTTGGGCTTTTCCCTCTGCAAGGCACAGACCCCTCACAACTGGACACAGCTCCAGCAGGCAGCTCCTTGCCCTTCTCTGCTCAGACTTACCACAATATCCTGGACAGAGACAACTGAGCATGGGTAGGCTGCATCAGACACCACGTTAATAATGACTGAATCGACATCCTGAGGAAATTTGTACAGAAAATACTGCAGAGAAAGCAGAGTACAAGAGTTATGATCCAGAAATCACCCTTGGAAGTATCTTCAGCACCTTTCTAAGCTACCTGCACAGCCCTCCATGGGCTTTGGGGTTGTATGTGGATGGCTTTCACAAAAAAACAGATTTCAAGTATCGGGGTCTTACACTACAGAAGAGCAGATTAAATACATGCAGGCAACTGTCCCCCTTGCACAGTATGCTGTTAGACACAAGCATCTTCAACATGCAAAACACAGCATGGCTTCTGCTCCCTTAAGCTGAAGTGACTTCATTTTACACCCCATTCCATTTTATGTTGAATGAGCAATTTCCAGATGTTTCCATACTGCTGGCTCTACTTTTATATATGGAACACATCATGGAGCTTTCTCAAATGGGTTGCCTCAAAGATAGACTGTGAACAGTCAAATAGCTGAAACTCTGTCAAGAGTTTCATAAATAAATTATATCAGTTGTAGGATTTAGGGTTTTTTGTTTGTTTGCTTTGATGGCAAAGCATAATGGGGGTTTCTCTTTGCACTTCAGCACTGAATATAATTCAGCTGTAGCTCTGAAAAAATCTGTGAGACACTAACATCTGGCAATATTCCTACTTTTCCTGTGGGGGGAAGGAATGGCATCTCTTGTGCTTCCATGGTTTGAGCAGCCCCACAGGACAGTTTTTGGGGTCAGAAAAAGCTGTTTCTACAGATCTGGGCCTTTTCATATCTGGGCAAAAGATGTCCCAGGCAATATCATTATTTATACATTTTTCCAGTAAAAAGTTTGATGCACTCCCCCAGCCAGCTGCTGGAGAAGTGGGTTCCTGTGCCTGCCCCAGCAAGCAGGCTTGTTGTGAGGGCTCCCATCATCCCACTTGGAGGCCAGACCGTGAGAGCTCAGGCTCCAAGCCACAGCTACCGTGAGGGGCTGATGGGCACCTCAGGCCCCCTCGGAGGGACACAAGGCTGAGGACTGCCACCAGCCACCTTCCTCCCTTCCAGATGGTCACCAGGCAATCACTGCTGCCACACTGGAAGCTACCACCATCCCCACTCCAAAACCATCATCTGAGACTTTCCAACTGTAGAGCTCCCTTTATGGCACATAAACCTTAGTGCTGAGCAAGGCCAGCTGCTTCCTATTTCCCTTCCCCCATGCCAATCCCAGGAATTGGGGCCCCCAAGTGGAAGGGCAGGGATAAACAGGAAATCACCCAAGCCTTTTCTAAGTTGCCCATTTCTACTAAAGCATTTATTCCCATCACCCTTCTCCAAGCAGGGTTCCTTCCCTGCTGAAGGAGCGCTGGCTCCAACCACAAGTCCCTACAAAATTCAATCTCACCGAGCCGGTTTCCTTAGCAGAGCATGTTTTGTCTGCACCAAGCAAGGACACAGGCACACTGAGCTCCTTGGTTTCCCAGGGGCACTTTTTCCCCTTGGAAAGTTTTAGGTGCATGAGGACTACCTCTTAGTTCATGAGGACTCTTCTATCATTTCCTTTAAGCCATGCTTGCATCAGGGTACAGAATTAACACAAGGGCATTGAGGCCGGCAGTTCTCTGCTGCACACACTGCAAGTGTTATAAACACATCCAGCCAACACTTCTGACCTAGACAAGCATATCCAATTTCTGCTTCTGCCCTCAGGCACAAGCTGGGTTTCAGACAACATCTCCTTCAATTGTTATGTCTTTCTCCAGCACCCATCTAGATTTGGAATAATCGTTTTTTTCTTACCCCTGTAAACTGCTTAATACTTTGATTTACAAAAACCTCAGCATTATACCAATTAAGAAGCAGTCTTCTACTCCATACATCTGTTTTTAAATTAAAATTCACAAATCTCATATTATTGTCACAAAAAATCAGACCCTAGTCACAAAGTTAATTCCATATCCTAAACACTCTATATTCAAATTACAAAATCCCAAGTATTATTTATAAAGAGTCCATCATTCCCTCTGCTCCTACAGTACAAAATACTGCATGAAACTGCAAACCAGATTAAGACATTTGACAGCAAAAAGGATTAGCTAGGGATGCCTGGTAATAGGAAACCTAAAATTAAATGGTGTTATTAACAGTGAAAGCAACAAGAAAAACAGAATCCCAGACAGCCTGGGTAAATTACACACCTTCCCAGCTATACATGTTCCTGTATCTCTATAGTTACTGCCAACATCATTTTCATTCAAGAGAGGATTTGTATCTGCAGGGCTTTAAGCAAAGCTGTTCAGCTGGAGGTGCTGCTCACATGTGCATCCTTCTGAACTAACACACATACCAGGCATTTCATTTATCACTTTGCAGCCTGACCTGCTGCCCTGAGCAAGGAATAGCAGCCTGAGTTCTGCTGCACCTTTACAGCTTATTTATCTTTGTGTTTATTTTTTTCCAGTAAAGACTGCATCTTGACAAGTCATGCTCAGGCAAGTGAGCCAGAACTGGCAGGAACACAACACTGGTGTGTACCACCTCACGGAAGTTCAGCAGTCCAATGACCTCTGGACTTCTGGACATTTCTGGGATTTCCTGAAGTGCCAGTACCATTCATTTCCTCTGCTCATGGGTTTTGGGAGGACCCAAATGTGTCCCTAGAGTGACTGAAGCACTCTCACCTCTTCGCTGTATCCACAGAAAATTCAACAGTAAGGAAGTTTACCTGCATCCTAAGAGGGAAACTACCTAGTCATAAAAGACTTGCTATCTCTAACAAAAGATCATGTCAGTCCCTTGGATGTGGTAAGACGTACAAGCAATCTACACAGGATTCCTCCTTACCTGGGGCTGGGAAGGGCTGGCAGTGAAGTTAAAGGCTTTGTTGGTCCTAGAAAACAAATACCAGGATGTTGAAGTCTACAACTTTCAGAGCTGGAATACACACAAAGCACCCTCAAATTAAAAAAAAGAATTTTTTTTTTTTTTCCTGGGAAGGAAAAATAAGGGAAGAGTAGGCAGATGGACCAAATCCCTTCAGTGACATTCAAGTGATACACGAAGAAATTGCATTTGTATTCTCACATGCCAGCTTACTCAAGTTGGAAGTTCTCCAGCCTGGTGACCAGCAGCTCATATGCAATATTGAATGGTGCCATGGAAGCGACATCCACAAATATAATCTGGTCAGAGGGTCTTGTTTCAGGTGTTGGCTCAGAGGGACAGAGGGTCCGACTCACTTCTTGGTAATTGTAGGTCCTCTGATAGCTACAACAGCCAGGGGAAAGAGGGAGGAGAAAGTTGGATGGGAAAGAGAGAGAGAGAGCGAGCAGTTAAGAAGTTGTTCAGCACTACTAAGAATGGCATCATTTTTCCCCTGCTTGCATAACTGAAATTCTCCTCTGAAAGACCAGGAGCATTCAGTCTTTTATTCAGCATTGAAGTTCCACCTCTGTTGTTGCTTGCAGTCTGCACAAGGGACTGGTCATCCTCCACATTTCACTTCCCTCGGGGAACAGCCCATGACAGCTGTGGATATCTAACATCTGCCATTTAGTGGAGGCAAAGAGAGCAGTGACAGCCAGCGCTGTAACCATCCCCTGCATCAGGCAAAACACTGCAGGACATCTGCTGCTGGCACCAGGACTCAGTCACAGGATGAAGCTTCACGTTTTAAATGGTCTAAGGTGGCTGAAAATTGTTTTCAGAACTTGCAGCCCAACGAGCTCTGGGGTTGATGAAGATACAAAACAGCATCACTTTTGCAAAGAAGCAGCTTCAAAACAGCCACTCCCTAGAACAAACTTAACTTAGGTGTCCCTGAGGTGAGAAACAGAGGCTCTTTTCCCCAAATGCACTGTAACACAGAAATTAGGGTGCTCTTTCAAGAGCCTGTTCAAACCCTGCTCCAAACTAGAGCCCAGGAACTACGTGCACACATGGTAGGCAACCGCGGAATGACAGCAATGACGTGTGGTAGATTCACTGACTGGGGACACAGGCAGTTCCTTGCAGACAAGCCTCCTGGTACTCTGTGTACCTATCTGAGAGGCTAAGAGCCAAGAGCAGCCAAGAGCCAAGAGCTAAGAGCACTGCCAAGTAAGAGGTTAGCCATCAAATCCTGGTCTTCCTAAACCCAGCTGGCAGTGAGCAAGAATGCTCTGCAACCAAGCCCTGCAGTCTACACAGGTTACAAGAGGTAGGACTTGAGGGAGGCTGTTGATGAACACAGCTGGTAGATGAGTGTGTCACAAAGAAGAGACTCCAGTACTTACAGGCCTCGAAAAATCAGTGGGACCTGCCATGACAGCACTCCCTTCTGCTGGCGAACTACAAACAGGACGGGGTATTGGAGGTTCTCAGAGCTGCTGTTCACGTACACCCGCACTGCATCTACCTGTGGGAAGAGAGAGTACACGGAAGTATAAGCTGAAATTAGAAAACAAGACAGCTCCAAATGTAGGTGGGAGAAGCCTCTCCCCCTTCCTCAGTCTGACCTAGGTGCTGACAATATGCACAGGGAGATCAACAGTGTTTATCACTAGACTGATTATTTGGATCCAGACGTCATTTACAGAAGTGCCTCTCTGCTGACAGTGCAGTCCAGAATCACAGCCCTGTGCCCAGGTGAGAGCTGACTGTCAGACAAGATACAGTGGACAAATGCAGAATACATGAGAGTTCGGTAGCTTCTGCTGGGAGCAACCTGAATAACTTCTCTTAAAAAAGTCAAGCAAACACACAGAGACACACAAGACAAAGACCCAAAGCTACAATTAAGAATTTTCTTGCTGGGACACTTACTTAACCAACTCAATCAATACTACTGGGAAAATCACAAAGATGACATCAATAGCCAAGGACAAAAAAGCAGGTTAGCAGCTGGATCTCATGTAAACAATTCAAAGATAACCATAATCCCACCTAACAAAACAGGAATACACTTCTGACTGCCCTCAAGTGGACAAGAAAGGCTGCTTGTGAGAAAGGCAGCAACTGAAATTTCTCCCTACATTATCTGGCCAGCACATGGTTGCAGAGGTAGGACAGCTGTGGTGTAAAACACCCTCAGTTCACTATTTGAGAAGCAAGGACTTTGTCTGCACCATGTGGAAATGTCACCATTTCCATTTGAAAACAGCATCCCTTCAGCTCCCTCTCCAGAACCGTAGATATTGATCAAGAAAACAAAATATGAGAATCCATAGCTCATCTCAATTAGAGGCCCTGAAATAATGAAAGCATATTAAGTGGATAATATATACACATTTTCAACCTGCCACATCTTGAAAGATTATAATGGACTCTCACTAGATCAGTAAAAGACTTCTCACAGGTATTCTGACTTTATACCCTCCAAGAAGAGTAAAGATGCAAGGAGGTACCACCTTCTGAAAAGGACATACAGAATTAGCAAGGTAGCAGAAGCAGAGCTACCAGAGACATCAGTTTAATTCTTACACCAAGGACACCAGCTTCAGATAAATGACTTACATCTGCAATTCCAAGTCTAAAAGAAAATTTCCTATTTATTCTTGTTTAGTGATTCTAAGCTCACATGGGAGTTGAGTCTAGTAGAACAAAACACCTTCCTGAAAGCCATAATCATTATCAGTTTTCCAGACATTAGCACCATAGTACAGAGGCAACAACCACCAAATCCTAAAAAAATAAAAGATCTCCAACAAAAAAGCAAAACAATCATAAATAATTTAATTAAAACCCTCTTGAAATAGAAAAGCAGATGTTAGAATCTTTTCCCACTGCCTTCTGGCTTCTAAACCTTTGCAAAGCACTTTTGGCCTGCCTTCCAGCTTTTCCTTCTGGTCACAGAAGCTACACATGCAGTTTTGTTTCCAAGTAAATTTCGCCATAGGGTGCTAAAATGAAGTTTAAAAAGCCGTCACCACAAAGCAAAACACACAAGGAACACCTGAAGGGTGTCACCACGGTGGGCCACCACCACCAGGCAGCATTGGAAGGTAACTCAGTGGCTTCTTTAGCGTCTGTAGCTGCCCTGAGGGAGCTGAGCCAGCCCACGTTGGTTTAACTTGGAAACACAGGGACTGGGCTGAACAAGCTGATGGTTGTAGGTGTTTGCTGAGACAAGGAATGGGGACACAAATGAAGCGACTGCAACTGAACATGAAAACAAATCTAAGGAGAGTGAAGACATGATGGCCAAGCCAGTCTCCTGCAAGGACATGGAGCAATTCTCCACCCATGGGGAAAACAACTATCATTGCAGGAAGGACACATTTCAGCTACCTGTCCAGCAGCTTTTTGCCCATGAAGCGGTTCAAGCGAGCCCACCTCCACCTCCAGGTGAAGCGATTCTCACTTGCCTAAGGTTGGACATGGCTCTGTGAACTCTCCAGGGCTCAGCACATAGCTCAATGCAATGGGGAGCTCACATATAACTCACAGCAAATAGCACTACTGGCTTATGCATCCTCAACTACCCATAAATACAAGCCAGAGATTGGGAAATTCTCTTCTCCACTGACTTCACGAATACAGAACATAACCCAGGACACGGGTTATATATATATTGCAGATAGTCAGGTTTTCTTTATTGTACATCAGTACACGTACATTAAATGAATACAATTCATTTCCAGCCCTCTCAGCCTCTCCTTATAGGAGAGATACTCCCGTGCTTTCATTGGCTTTGTGGCTCTGCACTGGACTCACTCCAGTAAGTCCATACCTTTCTTATACTGGGGAGACCCGAACTGGACACAAGCAGGAAACACCTAGAGCCAGCTGACCATGGATGGAGACTCCACAACCTTTCTGGGAGATCTGTTATGGTGACTGACCATCCTCAGTAAGAAAAGAAAGTTCCCCATCTATCCTAGAGAAGGGCAAGGGAAGGGAAACAAAAGCATTGGTGATTAATGCTGGTAGAGAAAAACCTGAGAGGTGGAAGAAGGTCGCTTCCCTCTGCTGTGATCCAGCAGCCAGACACCTCATTTGGTTTCCCTCTCTCCACAAAACTAAGCTGATTATACATCACCTACAACATTTATTCAGCTTTGCTGCCAATTCCATTATCTTATAATACTAGTAGCAAATAGGAATACCAGAAGAGGGAGGTAAGAGTCTCAAGACTCAATAGTCTTTTAAATCTAAGCACTTACCCACATGAAAACTGGTATATGCTATATTACTACCATAATGGCTTCTCTACATCCTTACTGTGCTCAGCACTCTGTATTTGCTCCCTGTAACAGTTGGTTATAGCTCCTTTGCCCTGTTCCCCTGAAAGTCCATATTCAGATGCCTTGTGCTCTTTTTGGGCTGATAATATCTGGGGCAGCACCCAGCTGCATCAAGGCAGGACCACCTAGGGCCTAAGTATGTGCTCACAGGTGGGATCCCACTACACTTCCTCCCCCCCCATCACATTTCTCTCTGCACTCTACACAGGCAAAGCTGCTTCCCAGGCCACATTCAAACAGGGTGTCTCAGAGAGGAACATGATAAAGTCAGACACAACAGTTACAGAGCAGCTCATCGAGAAGATCCCAGTGTGTGTACTTTAAATTGCACTTCAGTGTATCAACAATTCACTTGCAATGAACACCTCTGCTCCTCCTACATTTGCACATACCCAGATCAATCAGGAGCATCACACTCCCTAACCCCATCAACATCTTTATTATAAAGTCCAGGAAACAAACAGAGTGATTAAGAAGCTGGACAGATGGCAACTGAGGTTCCAGTCCACCTAGTTATTTACCCTGCTGCCACCACCACAGCAACACAGGGCCTCTTGTGGGCAGATCCTGCACTTCCAGTGGAGGGGGCAGATCCCAATCCCAGGATGCAGCTCTGCTCTCCCCCTCTCAGGATCTCAGGGATACAGCAGCAGCTCCCAACAGCTTTGGTTGATGGGCATCTTTCTTATACAACAGCTACTCCTCCCAAACACAGCAGTAACACAGGTGGGATTTGCCCGTTGGCCAAACCTGCACAAGAAGTCCCCAACTAATGGTTGGAGACTTGGAAATAAGCTCGGGCATAAGTCCAGCAAAATGTAGGTGCAATTATGAGGAAGCTTGGGAAAGTGCAGAAAGAATTACCATTTAACTGCAAACAGGGCTTCTCTTGGCTGTTGTCACTCACTCTCCGATTCAGCGCTACAGATTAGAAGGAACCTTAATTAGGGTCTTGGAGGAAGACATCTTCCCTGGCAGGATGAACTGTCTAGCAGGAGCATCACAAGGGACAGGGATAAAAATGTAACACTTATGAGCTGATGTTTTTGCTTTTTTAGGCTGTCTTCTATTTGACGTACCTTAAACTTTAAATCCATGCTTTGCTTCTAGATTCTCTTGCCTTATAGACAACATAAACATTTTCATGCTACAGATTTAATGAATTCACTATTGAGCCAATGCTAGTAATCCCATCTTTCCCTTTGAAAGTCAGCATTTGGCATTTGCCTTCAGCAAAATATTTTTAGAAGAGTGAAAAAAAGTGAGGTGAAGAACAAAAAGGTGATTTATTTACTTCAAACATGCTTCCCCCTCCACACCTTTCCAAAGGTTATTTCATTTTAAAAACAAGCAGTTCTAAGCAGTTCTTCCCTGCTACAGAACCACTGCTCCCATCACACAGACCTCTCCCTTTCAACACAGAACTTTATGTAGAGACAAGAGGAACTCCAGCAAAAAAGCAGAGTTTTACTTTAAAATTATAATCATCACAAAGACTATGACCCTCCTCTGCATCCACCCCCACTCACTTAGCACTGGTGAGAGGAGGGGGAAGTTTTGCCTGGGCAGTAAGAGGGTCAACCAGGCTGCTGTCACTCCTGCATTGCCAGCACTGCTGTGGGACTTCACGATGGAGCAGATCATTGCCAGCACCACAGAAAGCTGGTTGTGCCTTCCCCTTCCTTGTACACTCACAGTAGGAGGTTGGCTATATCGGTGTTATAGTGCAGTGCTAGATGTCATCTGCACCCTCCAAGCTGAAACCCTCATCTTGGGAACCAAACTAGCGTACCAAATGCTCCCTTTGACAAGGCAGGCCCTGCACAAATATTTGTCAGCAATAACCACACTGCTGCCTTTTGTGCTGTGGGGCCGAGGCAGGGTCAGGACTGCTTCAGAGACTTCTGCTCCTCACACTCCCTCCCAGTGCCAAGGCTCTGCTGTGTGCAGGGGCTATTCACCAGCCACGCTCATGATAGTTTTGTTTCTCAGATGACTGACCTTGAAGTTTCTTCTGTGTTTCAAGGTGGACAGAGCAGTAAGACAGCTGAATAAAGAGAGAGCTCTTAGCATTGCATAAAAACGTGTTAGACCAGGAAAGACAAATATTTGTACTTCAGTTCCACCACCATCATGGAGATAGGGGGAGGGAAGAAAAGAAAAGGAAAAAAGTACACCTGAATTCCATTCTCTAGATGGGAACAGGCAGAAGCAGCTGGTCTCAAATTCGCCCAGCTGAACAGAACCACCATGGCTGCAAACATGAAGCAAAATAAACCAGGCTCTTGTTGACATGAAAGAATCCTTGGACTGATTATTAAATCGGCATTTCCCACAGAGATTACACATCATCTTAAGACTGTGGGGATGTGAATTTAAGGGCAAGGCAGGAGGTTGCAACAACAATTTGTGCTGCAAGCAAAGGTTTTCCAGGGCTTTACCATGGATTCCTTTCCAAAAGCTCTTGCTAAGCAAAGCCTTTGAGTCACACCAGGGCTCCACCATGCTCTCCGCCGCACCCACACGCCAGCCGCTCCTTGTGAGCCCGTTGGGATTATCAGTCCATGTTGCGACAGCGCTTGGTTGTGGGCCTGCCAAGGCACCAGGCCAAGCCTGTGGGCAGGGAACACATCCGGCAGGCAAACACAGAGGCTGCTGCCTACAATGAAAGGTCTCAGCACAGGGTACATGCACAAAAGCCACTGAACAGCTGCTGCACAAGAAAGAGGTGTTTCATTTTTATAAAAACCCTGAAATTAAGTGAAGTAGGATTGAGCCAGATGGACTAGAGCAATTGAGGCAGTGAATGAATACCCCATCAGCACCGAACTCTCCTGCTCTTCCCACTGACAACACAACAGAGGGAAGCTGAGACCCTGAAGGAAAATAGTCAGGAGACAGTGACAGGTTTTAGAGAACCTCTTTGCTGCTGTCTTATGAGATACGAGCACCACTCCTGGCTGACAACAAAACAAGTGGAGCTCAGAGGATCACTCTCTTCCAGCCTTTCTCTGTCTCTGCGCTCCAATGTCAATAAGTGTTAATTGCCAAAAGCAATCTGTCAAATAACCCCAGCCCACAGTATTTTCTTCCAGTATTTCTGCCAGGAGTATTAAATACCCAAAGCAGCATAAATGAAGAGACAGACTCTAGGTATGTCAAGCACGGCCTCGGACACATTAACATAATTGCTCCAGGATTAGTATTTTTCATTTAAATGTTTCACTCTGTGCAAACATTCTGTGTGGACTTACAGTCGGCCATGGACTTGCCCATGAGTTCACTTGTTTGCAACAGTATCTGTGAAGCATAAATGGAAGCAAGACAAATATAAAGCACGATAATATTTACCTTTTTCCATTTTTGAAATTTTGTCCTCTAACCAATGTCACTAGGGAGTCTCCAAGACAGCCAGAAAGAGAAACTGGGAGTTGCCATGCTGGATGAAGTAGGTACCTGTTTCTGAACACCCTCAGACTTTAGGAAGACGTTAAAAATAAAAAATCCTTTTTTGAACAGTCAGTTAAGGAACAAACTACTCTACAATAATTGCATCTTCCTAAACCACAGCAGCTGGAACCCTGGGCCAGGCCAGCCCTTGAAACAAAAAGGTTTGTAACCTTTCCAAATTTGCTGTAACTTCAAGCTCCTGGCAGTAACTCCAGGGATTGCTGTCAGAACATAGATACCTGGTTCTTTCTTGGGTCCCAAGTTCTTCACTTCAGTAACACTTTGGATGTGGATTGAATTATGTCTTGTAATTCAAGCTGTCTTCTTTTTAAACAATTTTTCATTTATTTTAAACTGCACTGAAGTAGCTATTTCTATGCTCAAAGAAAAACATCAGTGTAAAAAAGTAAGGAAGGCTGTTTCTGAAATCCTCTGTGGTTCTCCAAGTATGCACAGCATGAAATTATGTTTGCTTATGCAAATGTACTAAACTATATTTTCAAACTGAGCAGATGGCACACCCTTGCAATATACCTTTTACAGTCTGCACTGAGATTCCTTAAATATCCCCTGAAATAGCAGATGAGATCCATACAGGAAAAGCATACCTCCCTACCAACAACTTCTGCACAAGTTATTTGAGGACATTTCAGCCTCTACTTACAATGCAAATGTATAATAAATTGCTCCACTGTTCTTGGAAAGAGTTCAAACTGAGGAGAGGCATTTTGATGAAGTTACTCTTATGCAGAATTTGTTTTCTTTTTTAATCTAAACATCTTGGGGGTGCGGAGGGAACAACAAAACCTGATCAGCTTTGATTTTAAACATGACAGCCCAACAAGAAGAGAATGACTAAGACTTAGAACAACATTCAAATTCAAAAGAGATGCTTTAGTTCAAGGACAAGTTATTGAGCTTGACAGCATTAGCTTACACATTAGAAATAAAAATAAAACTCTTGCCAGCACCCCAGTCACCGTCTGAAGGTGTGCGGGCTACCCTGCAAGAAACCAGAGCAGCTTTCAGTTCTCTTCCCTAAAGCCTGCAAACTGATAGCCTCTGACAAGATGTACTCTCTTTTTGCCTCCTGAGTAGGGAAACCCATGAAGTGCAAAATCCTAGAAAGATAAAGAATAATTTAAGTTTGAGGGGATCTCAGTTGCTCCTATCCCCAGCCCAAAACAAAGCCGCCTCCCACACCATTCTCTCACTCAAGATATCCCACTTTTGTTGGAGGGTTTTCAAGACTGTATTTTCTGAAACAAAAAACAACAGTCAAGTTTGTGTTTTTAGTAGATCCCCATACCATTTCTCTCATAGTTTACTTTTGTTTTCCCCTGCAAGTAAAAGCTTTTTGTGTGACCCTGGGCAGGGTGGGGAGAGTTCAAGAGAACACACTGAGCAGCAGCAAGTACATTCCAAGTGCTGTGTACTCTACACTGCCTATGCTGTCACCTCCTAGGGTTGGCTGTATTCTTTAAGAAATATAAATTATATACACAAGTTACTCCAAAGAGATTTTGTTGAACCTTGCTTGGCTTCAGACATCATATACTATAATTTGCTTTGGTTTTTTTTTGGATTTGACACTGTCCCTACATTCCTGTCTCATAAGGCAGTTACTATTAGGTTCCAGAAATGGTGTGCTGAGGCTCTTCCAGTGTCCTGTGGTGAACAGACTAGAGCCAGCAACCAAAGAGCAATAGTGTGGCCCTGGAGATCCTGCAGTAACAGCAGCTCTAATGACATCAGGAGATCTTCCCATCCAAGCATTTGTAGTCTTCCCAATTTCTTTGATTTTTACCTGCATCTTTGTGGCTAAACTGGTGGGCTTCCACTCAGCATTAAGGAAAGACAGAACTTAACCTGCTGTCCTCACTATAGCTCAGGCTCCGCCATCTCCAAACAGTAGAATAAGGTTTTATTGCATGCACAGTGTAGCTGTGGACTGAAAGCTGGGCTGGAGCCAAGACTAACACTATGGAGAACATGTGCAGGACACCATGTAAATACTTTGAGGTAGTTTATTCCAGCCTGAAGGGTCCTACATGTGGGACCCAAAGCCAGCTTAGAAGCAAGAGGTGAAAAAATTGCTCCTAGAGTTGTTATAATAGACATGGGTGCTGCTGGAGTGGGACCTATACTACCATGGCAAACAGCAGAGAACAGCAAACACAGATTTGATCACAGCCTCTTATTAAACCAGGCTGCCCTGTGTAGCAGATCAAGGAGTTTCCCTGCAGCTAGGACAGATGGCTTTGGACTGAGCAAGTGACTCATCACACAGTTCCAGAGGAATACACAAGTGAATTCCTGTTCTGGCTTCTTTCCTGGAGGAAAGCAAGTGCAACTACCATCCACACCTAGGAAACAAGAGACCCATTCACTAGAGGTCAGAGGAACACAACTGACACCATGCTCTTTGGCTGGAAAAGGCACTTGGTCACAAAATTTAAGGCATGTAATTGGGAGACTTCTGATCTTCTTGCTAGTGTTGATACCACTCTTCCTTTAGGACAGTCAACTTTTTCCTAATCTGCAATCATGAAAAAACAAAGGGCAGTGACATTAGGAACCCTCCCTAGCAGCACACAGCCGCTCATAGTCTGAGGGCAATCTTTTACCCATCACTCCTCAGATAGACTTCACAGACAAGACACTCACTCCAGGGCTACACGTCCTCACACTGCACAACTGCTCAGCAGAGAAGCCACAGCTTAATCTACTGTCAATCACAATGTATGGTGAGCTGGGCCATATGGGAACTGAGACTGGGGCTCTGTTCCTAGTCCTGGCAAGGGAGAAGGAGGGAAATAGCACCCACTCTTACTCTTAAAATAGGTGCAGCCCACTGCTCAGCTTTGGAGCTCATCGCAACCAACATATACTGCATGAATGTCCAAGAGCTGTGTCTGGATTGCAGCAGCTTTGCCTACAAACAGCAAGCTGGAAACTTGTTCTCCTAAGGGATACTTGGTTTTCTAAATACAGTCCTAATACTTCCCAAATTATACATTCAGCTAATCTGAGCTCCAATTCGGAAAAAGAACTTCTCTTGTCTTCTTCCTCATGATATTCTCCTGGACCACTTACAATTTGGTACAGGACACACCAACATGCACAATGTTAGTGTAATTTGTGTTTTCATCAAATTAACCATTAGCAACTGCCAGATCTTACAGTGGTGGAAAGTCTCATTCACTCTGAACTCCTTCAGTACTCACACACACACTATTCTTTTTGAAAACCCTTGTATTACTGCAAACATAGAACTAAGCAGATTCCCTTCCTTGTCACATAAAGCCTTCTCCATTCAACAGCAAATCCAGCAGAAACATTCTACGCACTTTCTCAGTCTTCTTGGCAGGAATACACTGCACAGGCAGCTCCAGCAAACCAGCAAGTGTCTCCTTCCTTTCTCCCTCCCAAGTAGGGACATGTTGAATATGTGGAATGAGTGTGTTATTTTTTTACCCCCTCATCCTGGATGTCTTCAATGTAAATAATCCTAAAATAAAATAATCCTGTTGCCCAACTAATTGTTCACCAGATATTGTTCACTTCTAACAGTGCACATCTGCCTTTGCTGTTAGAGGGCATAGCAACAAGTGACACAGCTGGGCTTATTACTATATTTTTTACACTCAGTTAAACATTAAACAAACAGCAATACAGGGGGGCAGGGGAGGGTGGGGGGGAATTTCAAAGAGTATCTAGAAGGAAAAAAAGGGAATTCAAAAAACAGTAAGACTACCCCACTACAAATCAAGAGTTCCCACCACAAGGAAGGAGTCTGTTACGTTGTTCACAGCCCAACCCTACAAGACCCTTGCAGCAGAGGTGGCTGTGCTTCTCCTCAGCACAGCATTACCTTCAGAGTTCAACCTCAACAATTAAGGCCTAAATCCTAGTACATAAAAGACTGTCAGCTCTCCTGCCTCAAGACAACAAGGTGAAGTGCTTCTGCACAGCACATAGGAAGGTTTTTCCCCGTCCACAGACAGAGAGAAGAGACCTGGCAATGTATCTACCCATAGAAGTTTCAGCTAGGTGATTTCGTCAGCATATAAGTATCATCATTCTCATTTTACTCACAAGTTGCACAGAAGGGAAGCCACATGTCTCAAAACAGCTCTGCTGCAGAGCCCTGAGTTGTGGCTTCTTCACCTTGTATACATCTGCCTTGTGAGTACTCTCATGGGACTCGCTTTTTCCCTCCCATCTTGTATGCACCCCCATATCCCAAGGAGTAAGGATGATGATGTGGATGGAGAACATCCTCTGAGATCAGGCAAGCACAACACTTTTCAGAAAGCTGCAAGTCTCTAAAGCACCAAACAGGAGAAAAGGTCCTGTTCCCTCCTTTCATCCATCATTCAAGCACTGCTCTATTCAGCTGCATTTTCAGATGTGCCTGTGCAGCCACAGCACGTGAGTAACCAAAACATTTACAGAGGGCTGATGGATCACAAGCCAGCCCCCACATTTTGTTCTTGTCCCCGAGTTTTCCCTTGTTTTGTAGGCCTGGATTCATAAGAAAGAGCAGCAGAGGGGAAAACAGCAGAATTTGCAGCATCATGAAAACAAATTCCTGTTTTCAGAGCCAGATCACTCCAGACTTGACTTTTTTTCAGAGGGGAAAGCAATTAAACTCATCCACTGCAGCCCTTCCATATGCTCTTTTTATTCAATTAGCTTTCCTGTAACTAAGGTTAATCACCCATGTGGTATCTGCCTTGAGTTATCAGAGGCTTCTGGCTAAACTGCCATCACCACAGAGACAGGAAGAGACCAAAAAGACCAGGAAGAGTGGAGAGCTCACAAGTGGCAGGCAACTGGCAAACACTGGCTGGCATTCCCTCACTATGAGCTCAAGGTTAAAAACTGTAGCAGAAGGCAAGGACTAATACACTGAGTTTTTGCAGGACTTACACTCCTTCACAAGACCCAACACCAAGAAGACAGCATGTCCCTAAACATCTTCCCATCTCTTGCATAAGAAAACCCTGCCCACAAGAACTCAGTCCCAGATTAAAGCCAAGATTTCCACTACCAAGCTTCTAAATCTTGAGCAATTCTCAACAACAGGGAGATACAGGACCA
This sequence comes from Corvus kubaryi, assembly GCF_017639235.1. Classification (NCBI taxonomy): domain Eukaryota; kingdom Metazoa; phylum Chordata; class Aves; order Passeriformes; family Corvidae; genus Corvus; species Corvus kubaryi. Next base: position 10,450,812 of record NW_024581112.1, on the reverse strand, counting down.
CCAGGACAGATCAACACCAGGCAGATCGATCGTGCCAGTAAGAGGAGACCCAGTCATGTTTGCCTCTCATGGGTTCAGGGCTGCAGCTGGGGAAGGGGCTGCAGACAGCCACAGCCAATCACCCCAACTAGGTCAGTCCCCTTCTGGCCAGTTTCCAGTGGCTCATCTCAGGAATGGCACCTGAGGAATCACAGAATTGGAAGATCATCTTCAGAGATCACCTAGCTCAAACACCCTGCCATGGGCAGGGAGGTATCTTCACTGGATCAGGTTGCTCAAAGCCCTGTCCAACCTGACTATGAACACTCCCAATGATGTGTACCCACAGCTTCTCTGGACAACCTGTTCCAGTGTCTCACCATAAAAAAAGTTTTTTCCTTATGTCCTACTGAAATCTACAGTCTTTCAGTTCAAAACTGTTGCCCCATGTCCTGTCATTACAGAACACTGTAAAAAGCTTTTCTCGATCATTTTCAGAATCTTTTTTATACTGAAAGGCCATAATAGGGTCTCTCTCTGGAGCCCTCTCTATCCTCAGAATCTGTTCTAGGCATCCTTCATCAGAAAACTTCCTATGAAAGTCCATCTTTATTTAAAGAGTTTTTGTCTTCCAAACATTTTTTCCTAACAGGAGCTGGTTGCATGGCCCTCTAAGCATATTCATGTGAGTGCTTGATGAGTTCTGCATTGAAAAAAATATTAAATCTCAAACCTGAATTTTCCCTTTTTAGATATGTTCTTGCCCATATCTCTGCAGAGATTTCACGTTTCAGCACACAGGACCATGGAGATTAGTCCATTAAAAAGTAACTTCTTAAGCGAGGCAGTAGCCTGTAGTGAGTAGTCTGTACTTCACAGCCACAGGAACAACTCAGTGTCTAGAAGTAGCCCAGAAGTTGCATTTAGGTACCTGCAAACACCACTGAGCAGCCACGGGCTTCCTCCCTGCCTCCTCCCACTGTGCTTTCACTGTACTTCTCCAGAAGAGAAAGCTTTTTTTGCAGAAGCTGCCCAGGAAAAACACATGGCTTCAAAAAGCACATTAAATTGAAGGAACCAGATTTAATTTTAACTGTAGTCAGTATTCATGCTCTCTCTGCTAGCAAGCCACAGACCTGCCAATAGGTCCTCATCATAATACCCCATACTTGTAACACCTGAAGAATCTTAACACCATAACCAGCTTCCAAAAGGAGGCTCAACCCCAAAGTGTGCTTTTGACCTCCTGGGATCACTGGTGACACCCAACAGTTAAGTAAGGCTGGGCTCCTTTGCATCATAGCCCAGACAGCCAACTGCTGCCCCATAAATACCAGGTGCATTTTATTACATAGTACATCTTGTGGGAAAAAGCTGTGGTTTCCATTTTCTCTTGTTCTGTGCAACTGAGGCCAGGAGGGAAGATTCATCTACCCAGTTCATCATCTTTTGGTACATCAGATCATCTTACTCAGCAATTAACACCCAATCCAAACAACGGGGGCAGAGTTTCCAAGGTACCACTTAGCTACTTGAGATAAACACGACACAAAAAGTGGGGAGGGGGGAACCCGCAATAACTGGGTATACATAAATGACAGGTTTCTTTCCACCATCAAACAGCCATGGATGGCCCCGGCCACGCTGCCCTGCAGCCTCCTCACGACACACCTCACCTGCACAGCCCTGCCTCACCTCCCAGGCTACCAGGGGAGAGCACCCTGATCCTAAGGAAATGCACAGTGAAGAAAACGGCATTTAAGGCTTATTAAGTGCACACACACACATATACACTTTTCTTTTTTTTTTTTTTTTTGGTCGTTTGGCTTTTTGTGTGGGTTTTGTGTTGGGGTTTTAAAATTATTTTAATGTAGTACTGTTATCCTCACAACTCCCTTCTAGGCTTCAAACCCGTTCTGCTGCTAGAAATGCTGGATATCAAAGCCCCCTTCGCGGGTGGGGGGCACCAAACCACCTGCCCATCCCGCAGCTCCCGGGACGCCGGCACCCTCCCAGCCCGCAGCCGCGGGGAAGGTGGAAGGGAGCCCGCAGGTGCACTGCGGCTCCCGACCACCGCGGCGCCGGGAGGATGCGGGCAGGACAGAGGGAGAGCCCGGCCCGCTCCCGCACAGCGGCGGAGCCGCAGCAGCACCGGCACCACCCCGGCACACATCCCCCCCACACCCGGGAGGGCGAGAGGGGCACACAGTGCTCGCCCAGCCGCGGGGAACCCGGCGCTCCGGGGATCGCTCCTACCTGCCCGGGCTCGCTGCGGTAGGCGAAGGCGTAGACCCGCTCCGCGCTGATGTTCACGGCGCCCCGGTAGACGCGGCCGAAGGCGCTGGGAGCGGGGTTGTCCCCGGGGCCGCCCCCCGCTGCCGCCGCTGCCGCCCAGAGCAGGGCGCAGAGCAGAGCCCCGGGGGCCGGGGCTGCCCTCCCGGCCATGGGCTCCTTCCTGCCGGCCCCGCGGGGTGCCCGGACTGTGTGTCCCCGGCAGGGCGGGCGGCGAGGCGCTTTATCTGCGATTTAAATAAACAGCTCGGCGACACGGACCGGAGGCGGCGGGGGCAGCCCCGCACACCCCCGCCCCTCGCCCGGGGGACGCCGAGCAACTTTCCCCGGGGAAGGACCCTCCGCCGGCCGGCGGGGCGGAGAGGGGAGGGGAAGGAAGGCCGGCCGGCGGGCTGGCCAGCCCAGGGGAGGAGGGTCTCCTCTCTGTGACCGGCCCCAAATTCTGAGCCCGGCTTAGCAGTCGATTGTCAGGGAGTTGTTCCTTTTTGGGAGCTGTGCCGTGAGTGCAGGGACACGCTGGCATCGTCAGGCGCGTGGGGATCAGCATCTGCAGGGCTTCAACATTCCCTGCCCACCGCGTTAGGGCGTTCTCGCCCCGCACTCTGCCGGCTTGCTGGAGCTGCAGCTCGCACCTGCAATCCTGTATAGGGCGCTCCCCAATCTTTATTTTTGGCTTCTCATAACTTTGGGATAAATGCCTTCGTTTTTTAGTTCACCCTAAAGGTGCGAAAGGCAGCAGCAAATGTAATTTCATTAATCTGAAAATGGCTTGTTGCATCTATTCTTTGCGTCATCCATGGAACTGGCTACAAACAATACTGTGATGCTCTTAGCCTTTTCAGCAAGATGAGAGTGATACTGTTGGGCTGTGAAAAGGCAAGCGATCTCTCTCGCACGGCTTAACCCTCCTATCGTCCTCTGTTGAAAACACACCTAGGAAATGTGTCAGATCCCACGGTGCAGGGATGCACTTTTAAGTCAGAAAATAGAGTGTTACTTGTAAAGCAATCGGAAGGGTTTTTCAGGAGCCACAGTTTTATAAAGTCAGCCTGCCGTCTCCAAGTGCAGTGACTCTGACCCCAGAAGCTTTCCACAAGTTTTGGGTTTTGTTTTCAAGGCTGAGAGATTTCCTGGGGAGTCACTTGGTGTCTTTGGACGAAAAGTTGCAAAGCTCAGCAAAACGAGCCGGCATGCCTTGTGCTGCCGTTTTGATCTCCAGGCCCTTGAGTGATTTCTGCCAAGAGAAAAAACTAAACAATTGTCAGTGAGTTCTGTTCGTCTTGAAGCAAGGTTCAAGTCACCCTGCCTTTTGTCAGAGTCCCAAGAAGTATCATTAAGGGTAAAATAAACCACTTTGTGATCTGCTGGAAGATGGACACTCCAACACAAAGATTTTGCCTTTCGGCCTGGAGTATCAGCTCTGCAGACCAGGAGACTTTGTGACTCTATCTTGCCTCTTAACAGGATGTGGCGTGACCTGTCCTGGGGGACTTCAAACAGTGGTGGCACTGGGGGACTTGTGGCTTCCCCTCCTTACCCTGTAGAGTCCAGGGCTCCTGAACCCTACAGCTCTTTTCTCACTCCCTGCTCTCTGCAGAAACAGAGGTCTCTCTGCCAGGGCCAGCAGCCCTCTAGCATGTGCTGGAGGGAGGACACTAGGAAACTCATCTTCTCCCAGAGAGGAGACTTCAAGCAGCAGGAGGAGGTACAGCAAAACAAGAGCAGGTAAGGGCCATGCCTGGTTGCTCAGAGCAACAATGGCACAAAGATGGCGTTCTGCAAACCAAGGTAGCTGTGGCAGCTGCAAATAATTTTTGTGTCATTTGGTATTCCAGATTGGGATATCAGTGCATTGCTGCTCTCTAGTTGTGTTGGTTTTGTGGCAAAAAAGTGGCTCTTCGTATAGTCCACATTTTCCAATGCAGAGTTATGTTATTCTTAAAGTGCTTTCTCTGACTGGATGTACATTATGGTATCTTACCAAAGACTACACATTTTCCCTCATTTTTAATTTGAGAATTCAAGTTTTCCAAGTGTCATACTTCGTTCTTATCTTAATTTCATCTCACTATTTTGGGGCTCTTTCTGTGATTCAGCAATGGTAAACCTTTGTTCAAATCTTTGCCTCCAAAGTGTGGTACTGCCCAACTTGGTGTATTTGTGGAAGCTTGAAGTCAAAGGTCAACTCCACCATTCAAGTTGCTAATGAAAGTAAAAAATGCTAGCAGACAGATCAGATCTCTTAGTTTGATATACCTTCCTGTTGACAGGAAAACATCCACTGCACCGGTTTGGGAATCGCTTTTAAATCACACACTCCTCTCATGTTAATACCATCTGAGACCAATATGCCTCTATGGGAGTGATATTCAAGGCAATGTCAAAAGCCCTGCTGAAGTCAAAACATGTTTCACCTATTCCTTTCAGCACTTACTAAGTCAGTTATCTTGGAAAAGAAATAAATTAGGTTAGTTTGACATGATTTGTTCTGGACAAATGCACAGTGCCTGCTGCTCATCACTTTATTGTTATTTAGTTGGTTGCACACTGACTGCTGAACAGCTTGTTTCATTATCTTTCCAGATAACAAACGGAGGTTGGCTGACTTATAACACTTCACTCAGACACTTTGATAAAGATGAATAGCACATTTTCCCTTTTCATTACACCTGGATTTTGTTCTTGAAGGGCAGCATGTATTTGGGAAGAAAGAACCAATCCCTCTAAAAGACAGTATTCTCATCCAGACAGACAATGGATCTGAGTCGGTGGAAGTGATCTATGCTTGTATGTGCCACAGCACTCTGGCGTTAGGAGCCAGCAAGGGCCAGATGCTCCCTGAAGGAGAGGGATCCGAGTGCCATAACACAGCCAGCAGAGCAGGGATCTCACCAGCCAGGGCCCCATCCCACAGGATCTGAGCAAGACAAGCAGGGCAGGCCTGGATATGGAATCAACAGAGTCCAGATCGGCAGACAAGTCAACAGCAATGGGAGAGGTCTGAGGTCAACATAAGTTAGTGACTCAGGTCTGGTGATGGCAGCCAGAGACAGATACAGTCCCATCAGCAGCAGACAAGTCCCCAGCAGTGAGGCAGATCTGAGGTCTGGCCAGGAAGCTGGTCAGGGGGTCCAGGCCAAAGGGATACAGACAGGGCTGCCACACAGCTGTAGTTCCAGCTCCAGCAGAGGCAAGGCCTGCAGCCTCACCTGAAGTGCAGCTCCCATGTGAGGGACAAGAGAGCCCTCGCTGAAGCCTCCCCATAGCCCTGATGCCAAAGTCACGGTAGGGAAGAGGGGCAGCCCTCAGCTGTGCTGTCTCTGGGCCCAGGGTGCCACACCTCCAGAAAAGGGAATGATGCTCTTGGGGCCCTTGTCTCTGGCTGTGTGGAGGGCATGTATTTCATAACAGGACCCATTTTTCCAGTATAAACAAAGCCCAGGGTTGTGAGTGTCTCAAGGGAAGGAGGAACTGGGCTGGATGAGAGGCTCACAAGAGTGGTTTTGAGGTTTTTGTTTCTTTTTTTTTCTCTGTAGCACAAAAGCAGAAAATCTCCTTGCTGTTGGGAACAAAATATTAAAAAAGCCCCAAACCAGTAAAGAAATTGCATTTCTCCTGGTAACCATGGCTGCAAAAATATCCAGGATAGAAAAAATTACAAAGGCATCCTCTAAATCATACTAACTTAGAAAGGGAAAGAGTATAAATGTATATAACAAACCAAACTGTTTGGAAACTGGATGATTTAAAATTACTGTTTGCATTATGTAGTCTCTGTCTTATGTAAGCTCCTCTGCAAGTTAATAGATGCTGTAGATGCTCAGCTGGCTTCTGCAGAGATAATGCCACGTTTTCAGGCTCTGCTGAAAATGCAATGTGAAGAATAACAAGAAGTGAAATGTAGACATGCTTTAAAGATGTCTGATAGAACTTGGTCCGACTTTTCTTATAGGTGGCCAAAGTGTTTGAGAATAGGCTGCTTGAATGAGAATTGTCTCTGGCTTGTATTATATGTGCATGTATTAGGTATTTAACATTCATATTTGATTGTAATTAATAATAGCAGAGAGGTTTAAGAGGTTTCAAAAGAGAGGATTTAATGATGCAATTATGCCTTTATTGTTTTTTTTTCTTCAGTAAGCCTTGTTCTTCAAGACAATTTAAAGCCATATTAAGAGAGAATTCCAGATGTGCCCTTGATTTATACCTTTGGCTTCCAAATATTCAGACCAATGCAGATTAATGAATTGCTTCGCATGGATTTCTCTTCCCATAGGCTGAACTCTGATGTTCACTTTCAGGTGCATGTGGTACCTATGGTGAGTGTCTAGATAGAAACTGAAGTCCAGGTGCAACCTCCACATTTGCAGCACTTCATTAGAGGCAATTGCTGAGAGTATTTCTCTGATGCTTTTTTCTCCCCTCATGATTTCAATCTTCTTGTATCCCATGCAAAACAATTCCTTCCCTCAATACATTAACCAATACTATCTGCAACTTCACATGAAGTTTTTGCAGTGATGCTGGTAAAGCCAGAATTACCTTGATGGGGATCTTAAGCACCAGGAAATCTTCGTGAAAGGGAAAAAGTTTTGAATGAAAAGTTGATAAACCCCATGCCTTCGCTTTCCAGCTCCCACAGACAAAATATTATGCTCACACTGCAAGACAAAATGTTAACTCTAACCCTTTGGAGGAATTACATCATGTCTTCACCTATGTGGCAGGGAAGTGGAAGATCTGTTGCATGTTCTGGGGTAAGTCTATAGGGAATATATTGCACTTGTGCGTAAGCTAAATGAGTCGTTTCAGAACTACCAGGTGCTTTATGAAAACCAGAAATTCGTTGTTGGGAGGGAGGTACAGTCTTCCTCGGTGGCACAGCTAACGAGATCTGTTTGGTAAATTTAAACAAGAGTCACTCTTTAACTTCGTATCACCTTAATTTCATGGTTTGTGTGACATTGTGTTCTGAACCACCCGTAGCAGCATCTGAAATACATTTTCACACGGGGAAATTTCCAAGGCTTCCTCAGAGCGACATTGAAAGATGTCTTGGGAGGGTATTTGCAGCGAGGAGGGAAAACAGTGAAATGAGCGAGTAGAAAAATTAAGGTGAGGCGAGAAGGAAGACGAGTGACAATGTCAGGAACAGTTCACGTGGAGTGGACTGGAGCGTCCAAGGCACTGCTTTACTTGAACGAAGTGGTGGGGGGGGGGGGGGCCC
>NW_024581112.1:10378462-10443214 GCF_017639235.1 Corvus kubaryi | reverse complement strand
GGAGGAGGAGGAGGAGGAGGCAGAGGAGGAGGCAGCGGAGGAGGAGGAGGAGGAGGAGGATGTGGCCGGGCTCCGCTCCTCCCTCAGGGCGGGCCGAGTAAAACCGCCTCCGGCCGCGGCCTCTCCCGCCCCGTGCGCGGCCGTGATGTCGCTGCTTCGCGGGCCGCGGCCCCGCGCCGCCGGCAGGAAGGGCCCCAGGAAGGCGGTGGTGGCCAAGCGGGACTGGGATGTAAGTGCTCCCCGCTCTGGGCTGCCGGGCGGCCTCCGCTGGGAGAAGGGCCCGGGAGCCTCCGTGCCCGCGGCTGGGGGAGCCACCGCCCTCCGTAGGGGCTGTCCCGAGGAGACCCCCGGGTTGCGTGGGGGTTCGTGCGGGCAGACACGCTGTGTGCAGGGGGACACGGCCCCTCTGGTTCCCTTGGCCCTGCTGGAGGCCCGGCCTCCTGCGTCTCCTGTGGGAAGAGCGCGCCCAGGCTTGGTGGAGGTGTTTTTTTTGGTGGCTGCCTCGCCGAGGCTGGAACGCTCTGCAGCGCCGTAAAAGTGCACCGGAGTGTACTGTTAGGCTAACTGTATTGTATTTTAAAAGTTATTTGGGGTTTTTAAAAAATGTAGCTAAAAAAACCCAGAACAGTTTGCTCTCAGTTATGACTTTTGACGTGTTCCCTGGTTCCTGTTCGCAGAGTACCGTCCATGACTTGACAGTGCACCGTGCAACTCCTGAGGATATTGTGAGTTTAATAGCAATCACTAATCTGTCCCTGTGGCGAGGGCATTTAGCTGCTTGTCTGACATAAAAAGTGCTTACCATGTTTACGGGGATATCTTCTGCCAATGTTTAATCTCCTTTTTAAGCTTCTGAACATGCTGGCTCTTTAGTGCTGGTTTTTTGTTTTTGACATTGAGCATCCCCAGGTCTGGCAGTTGGTGTTTCTCAGTTTTCTGTTCCCACTGGGAAGCAGTCGCTGCAGTGTTTATTTCAATAAACTGCATGCCATCATAAAAGCGTAAAAATGTAAATACATGACAGCTCAGTGGATTAGTTGAAGGTCTCATCTCTGCTGGGAAGGACTGAAAGATGTGCTTTATCTGAGGAGGCGCTCTAATTCTGAAAATACTTAATTTTTATTTAAACAATTTAACACAATTTCTTTATACTGAGTGATCTGTTCATTGCAAAGTATGTGGATTCCATTTACATTTTCTTGGTAGCATTAATTACCAGGATGGAAGAGGCAGTTTGAGCTATAGGTTTGTCAGGAGAGATGGTCACAGCAGCAGAGAGAGACTTGATTCTACAAGTGTTTGGCTTGATAGCTTCTAGAGACTTTAACAAGCTCCTCACACATTTAATTTCTTTAATTTGTATTTAAACTATATATTTTTGTATATACCTTGTTGTTAGAAGAAGAGAAACACTATGTCTGGTGACTGACAGTATTAAATCAGAAGGCATTATGTCTTTTTATGCGCCTTATAGGTAGTAGTGTTTGGGTTTTGCCTTCCTTTACAGCTGATAAAACTCTTGCTGAGCAAGGGGTGTAGGGCAGGTGGAAACAGACTTTTCCCATTTACCTTTGGAGCTGCTTTAAATTTGACTGGTACTGGAGGCCTTTTACACTTGTGGGTGTTTGTGAGGCTGTCATTGGTACTACCATGAAGTTAACATAAATAATGTTCAGTGCACAAATGATAAAATCAAGAGGAGCTTGTTAGCATTGCCCGGCAAACTTTGCCTAAGATTGATTTTTGAAATGGTTTCTTTTACGTTTCCATAGCTGCGTCGCCGTGAAATACACAAATCAAAAAACAAAGCACTGGCACATCTGGAACTCCAAGAGAAAGCACTGAACAGAAAGTGGAAGAAGCAAAAGCAACTGGATTTGGATTCCTTGGAGAAAAGGAAATTGGCTCTGATGCGTGAGGTGAGAACTAAATTTGCACTTGCATCCTGCTGCAGGTGATCTGCAGCAGTATTGGAAAACTGCTCTTGCACATAGAGCAACAGTTGCTCCTCTTGTTGGATAACTTAATTTTGTATATGCATACACTCCGTGTGCTGCATGCATGCCGTGGTTGGAGCAGACTGCCTGCCATACCAACTGTTATGTATAGTTGCACATTTGACACATGTTGCCTGGCTGTGCCCTCTGTCATTCTGCAGGCCTCTTTTCATCTGAACAGGAACTGTTTGCAGAGTTCAACTGTTGTAAAAAGTTTGTGTGTTCTTTGGGTTCTCATTGCCAGCTTGCCTTTTCTTCCTCGTGTCTAGCATTTTTCTTTGATGCAAACATGAACGTTTCTGGGAGGGACGCTGCTTATTTAAACAGAGAAAGTGCAGAGTCAATGGGGCTGAAAGGGTGAGGCAAGAAGTTGGTAAGGGAGGAAAACTGACAAAGATTGATGAGCTGTGGCTGACAGGCTTCTCATCTGAGGATTGAAAAGCTTGTTCTCTCAGCATTCTAAAGTGCTCTGACTGTAAATATATTATTTAATTTGCTTTTGAATATTGAACTGTAGCAGTAAACCTAAGCCTAGTTAACAGAGAGAGTAGCTGGCACTGAAAAGTGGTGGTAGATCTCGTTCTGTTTCACATAGCAGGTCACTCCTTGCCATGTGTTATGAAAACTAATCTGAAAATTAGCTTTCAGACCTCTGTACTTGAACAGACTGAGAATTCTTCTTGTTGGTAAAGAATGGTGACGAACAATGTTCACCTAGCAGTTAAAATAAACATGATCTGGTAGTTCTGTAAATGTGCAGTGGATTAACCATCACAGACTTCATTGTTTTGTCTTCTGTAATTTTTCAGAAGTCTTTTTCTGATCTCTGAGAACATTCAAGCATAGACAAACAAGTAAAAATACTTAGAATTGAAGATCACCACCTTGTTTTCTATTTGACCCCAAATATTTGACCCTATTTGACATCTGCGGTCACAGTAGAATTTTTGTGTTATGGATATTTTGCTAATCAAGCCTCAGACTTTGACTTTTGTTACTTAGGTACTTTTCTGCCAAGTGCATTTCAGCAGAGTATTCAGAAAATCCCCCTTGGACCTCTAAATGAGTTTCCCTAAAGTAGTAGCAGCCTAGTTTCAACAATGCTTCCATGCAGAAATCAATTATGTGTCACAAAAGGTAGATTAGACCACCCATTCTAAGATTCGTCTGGACTACCTATTATGTGACTTCATTCTTTTGCAGATGTGAAACTCATGTTTGGGAAATAGTCTTCTATATTTGTTGCTGTTTCTAATGAAAGTGCACAAATCTCAATTCCTCCTGAGTGGCTCTGCCCTTTATATTTAAGATACTACTTTATGCAGTTTGCTCTGTGTCTACTTCTGAATCAGAGAAAAGGAAGACAAAAGGAAAAGATGCCAGGCACGATGAAACAGATCTGGCTGTTGCTGTTTGAAACGTGGGCATCCTCTTGTGAGTAGAGAAAAACAAAATAAGTAGAGGAAAGTTACCATTTCCCCCTCTCCCTAGCTTAAATCTTGTTAATTGCCAGGTCCTGTTGTTCAGAGTAACTGTGGAGACTCTGTGTCTCCCCTTAGAGCAAAACCACTGCCAATTGTTTCCTTGTCTCTGTTACCTTGGTGATCTTTTACTGCTGTCAGTGTAACTTTCTAAGCCTCTTGAATCCTCCTCAACTGCAAAATACTCGGAGACAAAAGCTAAGAAGGTGCTGCTATTAGTGTTGTTTCTCTTGTAGTTGTATGTTGAACAGAAAGACTTTACAAAAGAGTTACAAAATGGATAAGCAGAATTTTAATGTTTTGGGGATTTGTCTGCCTAAAAATCTGAACAAAAAAATAATGTAAGTTCACCTCTGTGACTGGGGAGTTTGAATGTGCAGGTACTACACTGATTGGTCCTGTAACAGCTTATTTTTTAAATAATGTTAGTGTATTGCACCAAAGGGTAGTGCTGAATGGGTTATTGTAGTGGGGAGATTTTAGGATGAGTCCAGTTTTTATTTTTCTTCGGTAACAATCTGAAACAGGAGGGAATGTGATTTTTAATGAAATTCGTAGGTGGTACCAAACTGGGACAAAGTACACTGCTCAATGAATTTGTTCAGGGTGTGTAAATGGGCCTAGAGGGGTTACAAGATGATATCACTTTTTCTTCTCATCACATGCAAAGGTGAGCTAATCTACCTTGGGAGCAATGCTCTAAAAATGTTCATAACGTGTTCAGCAGGAGGGTAGAGCTTAGGAACCTGCTGATGCCAAAAAGGATCTAGTGAGGAGGGTAAAAACAAACTAGTCAGGATAATTTTTCTGATTATACACATCACTCTAATTCTAATTGCCTTCAGGAAAGGAGTAATATAAACTTTTTTCCTTTTTTTCTTTCTATATTTTTTTTCTTCTGCCAATCTGGTATGATGACTTTGTCAAAAAACCTGCATTGCTTTGATGTCAGATGGCTAAATGGAAAGACAAGATTTAGTTTGTATCAGGTATGAAAATTCAGTAGTGGTCTGGGAAAGGAGATATGTGAAGTGATTGAAAGATGAATATTCACTGATTTGCTAAATGATTATGAGACTAATCTCCTGCAGTGTAATGCAAGCTCAGAAGACTAGAAAAACACGGAAACTCAGATATGTAGGGAAACTTTGTGATGTAACAAAGCACGTAGTAAAATAGGGGGTTGAGGAGAAACAAGTGAAATGCCATTTGCTAGAATGTTTTGTATGAGGCTAAATGTAAGCCAGCAAACTTACCAATGGACATTGAAAGGAACTCTGGAGATAATGGCATAGAGTGCTCTGAAACTGTTGCAAAACAGTCTGTCTTATGATTCCTGGGGGAACAAAAATTGTCACTCTGTTTTCAAAGACATGAGCCTTTTCTGGGGGGTCTTCTAAAGTACTTGTAGTCTCTGGATCAATTTGATGAACCACGATGAAGTGGAGGTCAATTACATATCTGCTCTCAGGTGTTCAAGAATAACTACCTTCTCCCCAGGTGGTGGGATATAATTTTACTAGTTTTCCATTTCCAGCTTTGTGAATGAAACCAGGAGTCAGCGAGGAGTTCTAAATTGTGTTCTGCCTACAAAGCCACATCCCCAGTCAGCTCCATTTGGCTCATGGTGGCTGGATGCCTCTTGCCTTGCACTGCAAGACATCCTTCCTTAGGAAGCACTTGTTGTGATGGACTTCAAAAGCTAGAGAGAGACTTTGGGAGAAACAATTTGAATACAGAAGCTGTATCTTCTGGAGATTCCAAAAATGTCTTCTGATGCCAGATGCAGTCAGCTGTGTTTACCTCTGCTGGAGCTTTTGGTGGTATGTGGCTTAAGTTTTAGGTAGTATTTTCAGGAGCCAAGACTGAGTGAAACAAGTCTGCTTGAATTGGTTTGAATCTAATCAAATAGTACATGTTTTGGGTGTCAGATACATGTAAGTGTTCTATGCCGTAACAACTTTGAGATCAAATGTTTTGAGGATGCATACTGATTTATTTTTAAATTGCTAGATGTGTCTTTATTTTGATGAGCGTGTCATAAATACCCAGCTTCTTGTGTTAGGCTGAGAGGAGAAGGGAGTGAGAGGATTTGTTCTAAAGACAGTAAATTCTGATGGGAGCCCCAGAAGTAATAACTATTTAATTTTTCAGAAAAACGGTATGAATTCTAGTTACTCAGAATGAAGTATGGTTTTTTGATGTATCTTATTTAGGATCTAATTGAACAATACCAACTTGGCAAACGTTGTCCTGTTGGCTGTTCTCTTGGTGACAGTGTGGAATAACAATACCAGAAAGAAAGGAAAAAACTCAGTCTGCCCAGTGTAAAGTTTCCTTATACACTGTACTTTCAGATTCTGTCTGATCAGTACCATTTGCAAGATGTATTGGAACGATCTGGTCAGGTTATGGCTGTGGCAAAAGGCTTGTTTGGGGATGCTCCTCGCACACGAACAGGTAGAACATCTCATCTGTATGTGGTAGTACATTTAAGATTATCTCTTTGCTTTCCATAAATGGTCTTGCTTTGCAAAGTGTTCTTTTTAACTGCTTTCATCTCATCCTCTAACATAGTATGATTGATCCTGCTCATATTGCAGGGGAGGGTGGCTGATGGCTGGTTATTCCACTGTGGAATTTCACATCTTGTACTCTGAAGCACCTCATGCTCACCATTTCACAGCCAAGCTACTGGCCTGTGCAGGGCACCAGTTGGAGCTGCTGCAGTGGTTCTCATTGCTGCATGGGCTGACTCTTTGCTCTTGGATATTGCTGAAGATTTATCAGCAATTCCTGAATGAGGCTTTTCTTAATATGGCTTGTGGATCCTTGTGCTGCTGAAAGGCTGGACTGGCTGTCTGCATGTGAAATCTTAAACCTAGGGGTTTTTTTCTCTGTAGGCTGCCGTTCTCTTTTGTTCCCAGTGGCTGTTTGATCCTGCAAGCTGCTTTTGCACAAGTGTATTTATGCAGGTGGGAAGGACAAAAGCCGGGTATGTGGCCCAGTGTATTTAGTTAACCCTATGGTTGGTCTTTGGTTGTTGCTTAAAGTGACATCCCTGTGACCCTTTTTTTGTGAAGTACAGGAGCTTGATTTTCAGTACAAAGTGCTGCAACATAAGTACAGACCAAGCCCTCTGTGTTCTTCCCTGTGTTGTCTAATTCCTCTAGGTTTCCCTAATGTAACAATGGCTCCTAACTGTGACCTAGAATCATCTCAAGGACCCATTGTACAAAAAAGTCATCCTCCCAGTCAGCTTTCCATCCTTAGTGAATCTGTCATGGACTCCCAGGTAACGTATGTTTTGTTCATGCATGTCCTGTGGCTTTTTTGTTTGCACAAAATAAGAATATTCAAAGATAAGAGTTTCCAAGCAGAACTAAACAGGTTTTTGTTGATAACATTCATAGAAGACAAGGTTAATTAGAGGCAAGTTTGTTTTGTGAGACTCTGGAAATTGTGAATTTTTGATTTCTTAACCTTTGGATATGAGAAACAAGCATCGTTATGTCTTGTAGAAGCTCTCTCACATTAGCACACCCTCCCTTTTAAATTCTGGAATTCTCAGGAAGAGTACAATGTAATTCTAGTCTAAGAGAAGAACTTCTGTATCACTTAACTAATTGCTACATTTCAGATTTACCAGTTATGTGTGAGTATATGGGGACACAGCCATTTGTACCCCAATTCACTCCGTAGCCTTGATGAATCCTACAAATTTAACTTTTACTATTTTGCATTATTTTGCATTTATTCACATTTGTTGTAAACAATTTTAAAATTGTTTAAAATTTAATTTAGTTTGCCTTTGTGTTCTGTTTTCTTTTAATAACATGTTGTACCAGGAATGCTCACTGGGGTTTTGAGAACGGGCATATGATGCTCCCAGAAAACTTCCCACTGATGGAGACCAAACAGGCTGTTGGGAACAAAAGTGATGGTGTCATATTCCTGTGGTTCTCTACTCCTGTTTCCTACTAACTTGCACAAATATCTGTAATTTGAGCTGTAGTACCTCTGTGTTACATATTTTGGTGTGGTATTTGTTTTTCAGTTTTTTTAATATGAGGAGTTAACTGCAGCATCTTTGTAAGCTGTGTCACTGGATGCATGCTGCAGGATAAGCTGAAATTTTTAAAAGAAACACGTACTGATTGTCTGCCAACCTTCTGTGAGTTCTTCTTCTGTGCCTACGACAATCATAATTAAAGGCTCTCTGGTGAAACCTACCCAGAAGCAGATAAACCTGGTTTGAGGAACCCTAATTCCAAATTTGGTTGCTTGGATTTAGCTATAAATGTAGGACGTAGGATTGTATTTTGTTCTGGTTGCATTTTACACATAGAATATAAATGTAATTGTGGAGGTCTCATTATGAGGTTGTTTACCTTGTAATGACTGACTTTCAAATGACTGAAATTTTATAAATGCTGTGATTTAGGTTGCTTTTCTGTATTTTGCCTGCTGTATCTGTGCTTTGGTACAGCCTTAACAGCTTTTATTTTATCCTCTAGTTTGTATGGGTTTTCATATTTAATATAAGTCATACAAAGAAAAGGTTGGATATTGAATTGGTCACTTGCTGTGTTGTTTTCAGAGACAATTGTCAGTATCAGTATTTCTTAGGTACTAAAGTCCCCCAGAACTTCCCACAAAGGGTTTGGGTTTTCTTTCTGTGTGGTATTTTTATTTTAAGTATGTTTTGGAGGGGAAGACTAAAAGAAATGTTTTTGTTTTTTTTCTTGAAACAATTCCTTAAAATTGGTCTCTTAAGTTATTCTGAAGTCCCTTTTGTTTTCTTTGTTGTCTCTTGAAAAGGCTCTTAATGAAGAGGAGGAGGAAGCATTATCAGAAGATGGACACCATGACATTTTGGGTTTCAAATCCAACATCAATTCTGACAGGTCAGTATAAATACATCCATTCAGGTTTTCACCTGCTTTACACTGGAAACAGGTGGAGTTAAAAGGGTGTTGAATGGGTACAGTTAAGTCAGTTCTTCTGTTTCCCTTTGCCCTCCTTTCCTGATCTCAGAATTTCAGGGAAAGGCCTTGTTGTAACATTGAGACTGGGAATGAAAGTGAGCAGGGATCTCACCTGAGCAGTTGTAGATAATTC
The DNA here is from genome assembly GCF_017639235.1 of Corvus kubaryi. NCBI lineage: Eukaryota > Metazoa > Chordata > Aves > Passeriformes > Corvidae > Corvus > Corvus kubaryi. The sequence continues at coordinate 10,434,615 of NW_024581112.1, read as the reverse complement.
TAGAAGCTCTGTCTGGACAGATAATCTGGAATCATGCCATTGTCCTGTTACAGTTCACTGTTATGCTTGTTTTGAATGCAGGCTACTTCGGTTGTTGAGAGAAGAAAATTCCTTGGTGAATTCTCAGCTGTGGGTTGATAAGGATGTGAGAAAAACCACCTTATCAAAGGAATCAAATGTGCCTTTGACTCCAACAATTGTTTCTCCTTCATTGGATCAGTCAGGTGGGATTTACTAAATCACAGCAAATTTGTTAAGCTCTTCACAGGATCCTGTCTGGAATTCCTTTCCTGGGTGGGGGTGAGAGACAGAAATGTATGCTAATTTGGCTCAGATGAATTTCCAGACTAAAAAGCCAGCTCTTAACCATAAAATTACTCTGGAACGTATTACTATTAAGAACCTACCTGAAATATTTCACGTGTGCATTTTTTTGTTTTGTTTTGTGTTTAAATCAGCCCTCAATGCTACCAGTGTAATCAAGAGAACCCGTTCAAGACTTCAGAATGAAGATGAAGAAGAGTCTGTAGACTCCACTGACACTGTGAGACAAGTGCTGAATCCAAACTCAAGGAAACAGAAGCATATTGCAGCAAAGAGTTTAGTACTTTTAAAAATAATATACCCTTTGTCCAAGGTCCTTTAGTGTCATAAGAAAATGTGAATTGGAAGGGATTTTTGGAAGTCATTGCAGGGCTAATGCCAAAGTTTAGGTGGTCCTTGAGTCTTGAGCATATCTAAGGATGGATGTTCCACAGCTCCTTGCCTACTTCGCCTGTGTTCTGCATGTTTATCAGCAAAACCAAGTCTGTAGGAATCTGGGAACCTTAAATACGGCCCTTTGATGCTGCCCATTACTGTGCTGGTCATGGAGTTCTCTTCAGGGCTTTTCTAGTTCTGATACAGGTTAAAATGCATTTCAGTCCCCAGATCCAACACATATTTGTATGAGGGGACTGATAATCAGATACAAGCTGTAACATGAAGGGATTGTTGTAAGAGAGTTGCTTACTAAAGGTGAGAAAGCAGGTGATGTGGGTTAGCAGTAGAAAACTATTTCCATGCATTTAACTGGAAAGGAGAAAAGTACAAACAGGAGTATCCAAGAGAAAAGCACAAAGCAGTCATACTTGGGAGGTACTGTGGCTGCAGAAAATGTGGTTTTTGAGGATCTGAAAATAGGTGGAATGACTGGGGGACATTCTTTGATGGTCTGTTTCATCTTACAGCAAGAAAGGGCATTTCCTTTGATTTACTTCAATAAACAATGCAATTTCATTGGTACTGGGAAGATCTCTATACAAGTTGAAATTCCAGTGACCCTTTTTTTCTTTTCCTTCAGTGAAAAGAAAGCAAGCTGCACAAAACTCTGCAAGACAGAAGAGAGGTGATTCTCCAGGTAATTTAATCCAGACTGACCTTCAGAGGAACAACAAACCCAGCCTAGATGTTCTTAACCACATGATCCATGAAGTGGAGCGTGAACTGGAGGAATATGAACGATGTACAGGTCGTGAGGTCCAAAAAAAAGAGAGAAGTGAAGGCCTCTCTGGGTTTACACTGTCACTGGTGAACGCTCTCTGTCGTTTGATGCGCTACCTCAAAGAGGTGAGACACTTAGAACTGCTCCTGGAGAGTGAATGAAGGAGGGGGTAAAGTTACTTGACAGATGTGAACTTTGGTCTTTTCTGGCTTCCAGTCACTTTGCATTGTACTCTGATTATCACTGCTTATTGCTTGGCTTGCATGCAATTAGGAGTTAAAACTTCTCCCAGCTTTTTGTTGGGAACTGGTTTGTTAGGAATTAGTATCCCCAGTGAAAATGGAGGAGTTGACCACAGTGACAGTCTCTGTGTCTAAGAGCAGAAAATGCCGATTGAAGTATTTTTAAATTTGTTATTTACATATGCTCAGAGTTGTAGCAGGGTATTAACTACAGCATTGTTTACAAAATCATTTTCTTCCTTTGCCTCCCAAAGGTGATGCTATTGTCACTGGAGCAGTGGACCCAAATCCCCTATTTTCGTTGAGGGATTCCTTAGCCCTCTTTTTCTATCCATAACAGCAACTTTACCTTAAGGAAGAATGACCTGAAGTGCTCACTGTTACAGTGCACAGCTGGGAGTTAATGGAATTCCATAAAGAAGACCACCTGTGTGCCATGTAGAAGGTTTTTTTTAAAGAAGAAAAGGAAAATAAAGTGTATTCTATTTCATCTGTATCCCAGAGCTATCAATAGGCAGCAGTGCCTCCCAGATTCATTTGGTCTATGTGACATTTTAAACCTGATTATCACAGTTCCTGCACTCTTAATAGGTGCAGCAGAGTATATTATGGAAATCCTAATGCTCTATTTCATAGCAAAGGTCATAGATCTCTAATGTATGTGGAACTGTCTTATTTTGGTTCCTTTTCAGAGTGTATAATAAGTGAAAGGGGGAAACCCATCTTAGGTTAAAATTCTATTTTTTTTTCTTACTGGATGTATGATAACTTAATCCTTGTATTACTCTGTATTTAATCTGTATGAAAGAATTTACTTTGATTAAGTCCTGGAAGCTAACAGTAAATAATCAATCCAAGAGTGAACAGCAGCTACCAGCAGGAGATGGACTTCAGCTGAGAAAGTCTTGTGTTTTAAAGCAAGTTAGTACTGCTTGGCCTTGGTTAAAATTGTAATACCAAAACAGGGAATTAAAATTGGTTCTTTTGCAGTTATAAGAAGGGGTCTTAGAATTCCAGTCGAATGTTTATTAGGAATACTTCAATTTAATAGCATCAAATTCATGTTGTAAATGTAATGGCAGTTATAATCCTATTTAGATTGTCTTTAATTTGTTTTCTACAGAAATGAGTTATTCCTGAGCCTCAGACTTCTTCTAAAGCTAATCCCATGTTTTTTCTTGTTACCATTCCATCCTTCCAGAAGTTGATTATTGCTTTCAGAATTGTCTGCAACACTCATAAATTTACTACCTAAATTCTGAAGTAGCAATCTGAAGAAGTCACTCAAGCTGCATAATGTAATTAATTGTATTCAGGCTTGCTTGAGATAGACACTGCATTCATAATCTAAAGTGACTTTTCTCCTTTTCAGGGAGGTTTAATTACAATTAGAATTTGAGAATTTGCTGGGAAGAAGTACACCTTGTCTTGAACTTTTCCTAAAACCTGGTCCCTGTCATGGCAGACATAAATCAAGCACTTACGTGCACAGTCTGTCTTGCCTAGCCAGCAGAGTTAGCAGAATTCCAATGCCTGAAATATAACTGGCAGTGCCTTTTAAGAAAATGGCTTTGCAGGGGATATTTTAAAGGCCCAATTTTAGTTAGACAGTCAGTCTTCATGAGGTTTCAAAGATTTTAGATTCTCTTCATCATCTTCCAGTTTTGCTGCAGAAAAGCAGAAGGATTACAATAAAGGATGTTGCTTAATTTATTCTCAAAATTGTATCTAAAAAGTAGGAAGAGAAACTTGAATTTAGTAATATTTCATGAAATATTATTATTAAGTGATTTAAAAACCAACACCTATAAGAAGGAAATTGTGAATACAGAAGAGGCTAGAGAAAAGGAGAAAAAGAAACTTCTGGTGTGCTTGCAAAACCATACAAAATTCTTGAAGGAAAATGGATAAGTCTGACTTGGTTTCTGAACTAATTTTTGTATCAACTTCCAAATTTAGAATGAATCGTTCCCTCCCCATCCCTATTCTGCTAAGAATACTGTTTCTTTTCCAGGCCCACATAACAAAGAGAGTATGGGCATATTCCCTGAATCTGTGCTCCTCTGTTCTCCCTCTCTGCTGCATGTTCTGGTGCAGTGGTAAAGCTCATGTGGTTAGTGCCACATCTGGCAGTGGGCTGGGATAAAGATACTTCTTCCAGGGTAGACCAGACCCAAATCCTACCTGGTGGTAGGAATGGATATTAACCTGATATTTTCCCCATGCCTAAATGTAAGACAGAGCTGCTTGGCAGCTTTTGCTCCAAGACTAGGTCAGTGCTGTGCAGGATTAGTAGATACAGTAGCTCATTCAGATGATCTAAGGCATCAGTAGGCTTCATCACTGCTATCAGGGTAGAAGTGCTTATTTTGTGCTTTGGTTTCTGAAAAAGAGGGGACCATGTACAGTTTTTTTTAATCAATTTTCTGAGCCAGCATGCTTCACTTGGATCAATACAAAAAACCCTGTTCTCTCTAGCTGGAAGAGAAATGGAAAATGGATGCCTTGTCTCTCATATACTTCAGGGAGGTGTGTCTAGTAGCAGTGTCTGTGAGTTAGTCTCAAAAATATTTATTCATTCATTTCATGTGCATGCAGAGCTGATATGTTTTGTCATAACACTTCTGAAACCCTCTAGAACTTTTTCTCTCTAATGGAAAACATTAGAAAGCAAGTACTTTCTCCTTACTTAGTCAAATTTGTCTTCATTAATGAATTAGGGAAGCTAAAGAATAGGCACAAGCAGAACAGGATGCTGACAAGCATCAGTACACCTGGAATTATTTGATTCCTGCATGAACATTCAGTGACTTAAGAAACTGTATCAGTGCAGAAAGAAAATGCTTGTAGTTACATCCTGTAAAAATTGTAAAGGCAGAAGAACAAGGATGTCTAGGATTCCCTACAGTGTCCTGAAGTAATAAAGAAAAAACAGTAAGCTCTCTGACAGGTCTCAAGCCCTGACAATTGGATTTTGTCATGAAAGTGATGAAGTCAATTTACAAATAGTGGGAAGAGTTGTTACATGATGATGTCATAATGACTTATTCCTGTTTTCAGATGTGAGTCTGGATTGGTTTATAGTAGGTTTTTGGGTTTTTTCTCCCTCTTTAGACTGAAATGCAGCTGCATGAGAAAGAGATGATGAGGCAGCAGCAGCAGGAGATGTTGAATGAACACAGAGAACTGATTGATGCTCTGACTGCAGAAGTACTTCAAGTAAGGGAAGAAAACATTACTATGCAGGTACTGAGCCCCTCTTGCTCCTTACCCATCAGGATGACTTGTTAGAATTCTGAGTTCTGTTGCAAATATGGGCTGAGATGCATTGTCTCATGTTCTGGAGATTTTAACAATAAACAGAAAGAAAATGATAAAATTGAATGAGGAGCCTGAGAATTACAGTAGCAGGTATGGGTATGGAATGTTTGGAAAATTGTGTCGTTTTATATAACTTCAAAGCCTGAGAAAGTGCTGGTTCTGTGAAACTGGGCTTTACTTGATCCACCTACAAGTTTAGGCACGTTCCTTCATAGTTCTATACTGTTAACACTACTGGAGCAATAAGTAGATGTAATACCACATTTTCCTTTTTTTAGTTTGCAGTGCAGGTAGATTTGATCAATGGCTACATTTGGGAATGGAGGGATTAAGAAACCTTAGAAAGGAAGTGAGGTCATGAGTAAGAAAAGGGAAAGCAAATAATTTATAAATGAGAAACACGGAGACAATAGTATTTAATACCTCACTGGAATCCTACAGACTCACGCAGTAGTATTGAGAGGCCAAATTTCTTCTCAGGGCTGCTTGTAGTATATAATTTTCTAATTTATGTTGGTAGAACAAAAATTTCTGTAATTCTGTGTATGTTTTTTTTTTTTTTTTCCTCCTTTAGAAGAAGCTTCAGCAATACATGACAGTAACAGATGAAAAGCTGATTTGTCTCACACAAGCATTTAAAGGCCTCCCTTTGGTAGAACCTGAAAGAGAACAAAGTCCAAAACATTTTGGAATTGCAGGCAAAGGTCCAGCAAACAACCAAGGTGTGTACATGATGTGTGAAGGATGAAGGAAGAGTTGTGGCTAATTTATCCCTGTAGTGGAAAATCTGGTGTTTAATAGGTGTCTGCTTGCACAAGTACCTCTTGCATGAGCGTGAATGTCACTTCTGTAAATTCCCATGCCATGGGTTCTGCTGGGAGCACAAGCAAAGGAGGAGAATAGCTTTCCCCCATTAAGATGGCTTCCAAAGTCAGTTTCATTCTGAGGGTTGTGAAAAAACCCCAGAAACCCAAAGAAATCAAACCCAACAGAACCAGGATCTCAGCTTCCTGTTGCTGAGCAGGCTGACAGTCTGAGACTGGCTCTTCCATAAGACACTGGAGGTTGCTGCTGGCCAAAACAGCAGCAGCTGAGGCCCAGAAACCAACCAGTCAGAGAGGTCTGGTACTTGGTATTTGTGACTTTGTGAGAGGGGAGTGACCAGCTGAGTGCTGTGTGACATGGGGACAGGCTAAGCTAAGGCAGCAGCATTGGTGGCCAGATTACCCAAAGATGATTCACCTTGGACTGTTAACCACCTTTCACCACTGAGTTTTCTCCCAGCTGTTTTTCCTGGTTGGTTGTTTAAATGCATTGCTTTTGCTCTCAGGGTCAGTAACTTCTTGTGAATCCCAAGATTTCTCAGAGTTATTTGTATTCCATAGTTAAATGTTGGTTTTGTGAATCTTTTTGTACCTAAAAGCTTTCTTCCTGGAAGAATTTTCTTCTTGGAAAGAAGCCACATACCAGATCCTTTTTATTTTGTGCTTGACCCAGGCCTTGTAAAAGCAAACAAAAGGAAATCATCCCCCAAAATACAAAATCCAAACAGTCAGAAAAGCACCCCTCAAAAAAACTCCAACGTAACACCCAAACCTTTACATTCAAAAATTCTGCAGCACTAGAATTTCCAAATCTTCTTTCCTTACATTCCTTAGTTAAATACAGAAGAATAGCTTTTTTTTTTTTTACTGACAAGATATGTCATTTGAATTAAATGATAAGAAGATCAGCAGAGCTCCAAAAAGCCTTGAATTGTTTTCTACACCATTGTTGCCATCAAATTTATATTACGGGGCGTTAGGACAAGTGCATAAGTCTGAGTTTCCCAAGAGAATGTTACCAAATGCAGGTCAAATACCTGTTCAAGTCACATATCTGTAAGTCTTGTGCATGAGCTACAAACAGATCTCATACTACTATCCTGAAATTTTGAGGCTATGTGTAAGTGTTGTACTTGCTCTTATGGCCAGTAAAAATTTATAATATGCTTGAGTGAAAGAATGCTGTTCCTGCAGATGAGAGAAAAGGTAGGAGTGTGTGTGGAACATCCTCTACTCTAGTCTGTCTTTTCAGATACCTGAACATAAGAGTTGTCATTGAGATTTTTTCCTATTTCACTATGACCAGGTTTTTTTTTTTCATTTGTTTAACTTTTATCCTTGGTTTGTTTTTTCTTTAGAAAAACCTGATTTGACCTGTTCTGAGCCCAGAACTGGTGCAGGCAATAGGGAAAATATGCTGAAATTTCCACAGGGAGAACTACCTTTCACGTTTCCTCCAGGGCCAGGTGCCTCAGGTGATATGAGACCTGGTAGAAGCTTCCCAGCTCACATCTTCCAGCCAGCTGTGCTGTTGTCACCACCTCAGCAGAAGAGCAGTCAGGAATTGTCTTCCTTCCAGAATGGTGAGATCTCTGACTGCTGTAGACCTAGGAGTCTGTGTTGTGTGTTACTGTTTCAATCTCACAGTACCTTTGAAGATGTATTTTCTATGGAAAATTTTTAATCTGTATGCCTAGACATATTGGCCCTATAGCTGGAATATCCTACTGCTGCACCCAGATATGCATTTCTTTTGTTACTATGCCTGCTGCTAGACAGCCTGTACACTTCCTGTTTTCCATGTCCTGGCAGCAATCCTGTCAGTGGCAGTCCAGACTGACATTTTTATTTGGTATTCATTTTGATTATCATATCTGTGTGATTGCTGAAGCTCTTTGTCGATGACCTACAGCACATCATTTCAGATTTCCATCTGCTGATGGTGTAATCCAGCCTCCATCACCTTCAGTGGTGGGACCACTGAAGCCTGGAACTTCTGTTTCTGCAATCCATGTTGCAGACACACCAGGATGTCTGTAGGCTGTGTGCTCCTGCTTTGAGCCCATCTTCCCAGCAAAGGGTTTTTTGGAAGCTGTGGGAGCCAGGTTCCCATTGGGTTTCATTTAATACACAGGAAGTAGTTGAGGAAATTTTGGGTGAAATTATGTGGTGCCAGATAACCAGGTAGCTCAGTCTTGTGTCAGTATCCATAGGCCCTAGGGGTTTCATATTTTTAGCTCAGTTCTGGTGAACGGGAGGAAAAAAGTTCATCAGGGTGATTAGGGAAGGTATTTCTCATTTATCCTTACTGAAGTGAGCAGAAGGGAGCACCCTTTGTGATTCTCAAAATGAGCTGTTTCCTACTGCAGCTGTTACTGTAACCACAAGCATCCCACTGAACATGCCAGGGCCCTGGATAACACCCTTGTTGAGAGGTAGATAATGGTTGCTGACAAGAAGGAGGGTGCAGGAGTGGGTTTTGGGGTTTTCCTCCTTTTTCCTCCCTTTCAGCTGTGTTGCTTTGTAAGCCTTTTCCAAGACAGAATAATAACCAGAAGTCCTTTCGATTTTTAAGGAGTTAGTAGGGCAATTGGAAGTTTATGTCTAATTCAGCCACTTGGTGGGCTTCTGTGCTGTGAGGAGGTACATAAAAAATCTGGAAGAAATGAACTAAAGGTCTTGTTCTACAAAGAGCAATGTCTGGTTTCAGTCCCATTGAGAGCTGTCAGATGTCTTTTGTCAGTTGAAACAACAATGCAGAACTGTATTCCAAGACTTCTCTAAAATACATTGTTACTCTCTTAAGACTGATGCTAAATAGCTCAACAAATGTTCAACGTAATGAATGTTTCTTTATGCTCAATGATTCATAAAACACACTTGAGTGTAAATTTGTAAGTGTTCGTCTCTGCTCAAGAGGCTAAAGCTTGTGATGGATTGGGCTATTGGTGTATGAAGCATAGAAAATCTAGTTTTGATCACAGAATTCAACTTGGACTTAGCATGTAGCAGCTGACAGTGCTGTAACTTGAGTCATGTCTCTGTGTTGTGTTATCTCTTTGCTGATGATGATGACCAAAAAAATACGTAACTACTTTTGTTGGCCACAGTGCTTTCTCTTTAGGGGCTGAGTAAATAGTTTATTATCATGCAAAAAATCTTGAATTTTTTTGTTTTAGTATCCTAAAAGTTTTGTTAATAACCCAATATAAATATCAGAACTGAAACAAAAACTTAGTTTATCAAGTAAGGTAACTGAATTTTAGAAAATAGGGGACTAACTAAGAAGTAGTATTTGATCTGTCAGCTAAGAAACTGAAAACAATTATCTTCTTCTCAGGGACTTCTCTCTCAATCTCTAATTAAATCATTTAAATGTAAGACTGTTTGCAATAGGAAATACTAACCTGGTGAGTTCTTACAGCAGGATTTTGCATGGACTGAATTTGATCAGTAATATAACACCTTTCAGACCAGATGTTACAATACAAATTCCTGCTTGATTATTAGTAACCTGATGCAATAAAGTCACTGTTTCCTCAGTGAGGATCACATGTCCCTGTCCTTACTCTTCTTTCATCTCGTGTTTGTAGTGTTTGCAGCCATTTCCCAGTCTGCTGAAAGAGAGCCATGCAAGGAAAGGAGCTTACCTTCCTCCCTGAGAACACAGAGCACAACTGAGGAAAACTGTCCCATCTCTCGAAGGCAGCCAGTTCCGCCTGCAGCCAAAGACTTGGAGAGTTCCCACAAGAAAATTAATCTGTCCTGCCCAGGTGACACTGGGAAAAACAGCACAGCTGAAGAGTTACTTCAAAATGGTGATCTGCTGGGACAGATAGCTGAGCTCACACGGCAGAATGCTCTAATTAAAGCTCAGCTGAGCAAATTCAGAGGTGTCTCTGGAGACAAAAGTGATTGCCTACATCAGCCAGACCCAACACAAAATGCAGATCCTAGTCCAGACTCTTCACAAGGGCAGGTGAGAAAAGGAAGGATCTCCCTTCTGCTTTCCTGTAGTTTACTGATGCTTTTGTGTCTTTCCTGTTGGTTATTATTTTCATTTGTTTGCTTGAGGGCTTGTGATTTTTTAAAGTTTTTATTCCATAAACAGATCAGCAGTAGTTCCTCATATTGGGCCTATGTTGTATATGGGTTCTGAGAAGTGTACAGCACATTTATAAGTTTAGGATAAGACTATTCTGCAAAAAGAGGTGTGCTCAGTGCAATGTGATCAGGTGTACCTCTTGTAGTTCGGGTAATATTAGCAGTGAAAGCACTGCACCAACCCACAGGTTCTCGTCAAGCTTGTAAAATGCTTATTTAAAGCCATGTCATACATATCCTCTGCTACTGTGACCCTAAAGCACATGAGATTAAAGTTAGTGTAGATACATCTTCTGCAAATGTTTGATGATAGTGTATGTGCTTGTTGGGTCTGTCTTGTCAGTCCTCTTCTGTGAAAATCCCAAAGATTTTGGGAAAGAGAGACCTGGAATACTTCAGTTTACATGGAAAAACTTTAACCTGCAACTAAGCAGTTATTCCCAGTGAGTGAAGTTGACATCACAAAAACATCCCTGCCTTTGCTACTGTCTTGCTGTTGTGTGTTTCATCACAGTGACTGATTGATTGTTCAATTAAGGATCCTAAAGATTTAAAATTTCCTCATTTAAATGTAGGCTGATAGTGTTGTCACTTTCCACATTGTGTTATGTTGTGTAATATTTAGTCATTTGGTTGTACAGGGTGCTGCAAACTTTTAGTAAGTGGTGTTTTTGTGGAAGCAGTTGCTGAGAGGGAGGGGAAGAGGTCAAAGCAGATCAGGCCTTCCTTAAAGATGAGCTCCAGGACTTTCTGCTAGAAACCTGCTTTTGCTTCCCTGAATATGTCTCTCTGATTAAGTATATTCTTAATTGTAGTTAATTGCTGGATGTTTGGTGGGTTTGGTTTGGTGGTTGGTTTGGGGTTTTTTTTCTTTCTCAAATTATTTGGACAATAGCTGTATTTTTCCTACGTGAAGGAAGACCAGTAGAAAGTATTGTAATGTTTAATCAGTTAAGGACTTAGATTCAGGACAGCAAAAGGGACAAAACCAGATTTTGCACAGGAACTGCTATATAATTATATTCACTTTCAGTTTGAAAACTAAATGCTTAGAAGTACTTGAAATATATTGTATGCCCTCCTTGAGGGTGCCAATTGGAAATTTTTCATTGGAAGTAATTATCCCATTATCCAAGTAGAGTCATCTCATGGTATCGAGGAGCTTGGAGGAAAGAATAGCAGAGCTGAACCGCCAGAGTACAGAAGCACGGGATAAACTCTTGCAGTTGATAGACCAGCAGAAGTCAGCTGCTGCTGACATGGTCCCTCCTGTGCTGCCTCCTGTTCCAGCCCCATCCCTGAATTACACTGGTAAGTACCCAGCTTCAGGAGAAAAAAAACCTAGTAAAACAATGTTTTTCTCCTTTTGAGAGTCCTTATCTTACTGTATTAGTGGTTGTGGTCAGCAGTACACTTGCTGTTACTGACTGTGTGGGTACAAACACTCCTTACTTCGGAGAGCTAAAAACACATCAGCTAAACCTCTTCTAAGTTAACTTCTTAGTAATTAGTCTGCTGCAAGTACTGTGCTTCATGTTAAATCTGTTCTTTGCTGCGTTCTTGTCTGAAGAACAGGTACTGCATTTGGACATTAGTAGGAATTTCTCCACAGAAAGGGTTGTCAGGCATTAGAATGGGCTGCCCAGGGACATGGTGGAGTCACCATCCCTGGAGGTGTTAAGGAAAGACTGGCACACAGTGCCTTGGTCTGTTGGACAAGATGGTGTTCAAAGGTTGGACTCGATGATCTCAGATTTTCAACTTCATTGATTCTGATAGTCACTGGTGGGCAGCACTGGGCTTTTTAACCCATCCTCTATTGTGCTGCAGAATCTTGGGTGAAAAGACTGAAGTATTTATATAAGACTTCTAAAAATCATGGCAGAGTGGTTATCCTGTTCTCAACCACATTTTAGTTTTTGGTCTTTTGGGTACTCTTCCCATCAGACTGTCTTGCTCAGTTACTGCCAGTGCTAATAGAAAGGGATAACTGGAGCTTCCAGTCATGTAAAGAGATAAGTTAGCTTAGGGAATATTCTTGCTGATTCAAGATTCATAGATTAGCTGCCATATGTAGCTATAAAAAAAATTACTTTCTAGGAGGTCAGGGCTGCTTTACCTTTTCATGGAGTCATTGTCATTACAAGCAGAACTGCATGTGACCATGTACACATGCTCTATCTGGGACACCTGTCCTTTCCCTTGTGAAACCAGAGGGATGTATAAAGGGGGAAGGACTTGGAGAGAGGAAGGAGGGGGAGGAGGGAACCAGTGTGTGTGCATTTGCATGCAGGTGCAGATGCAGTGACTCATGGGTTGGGTCATAACACTTTCAGTGCTTCTTTGGCTGTTGTCATGTAAATTCAGCATTGTAAGTAAAATCTTAAAGGAACAAAGGTGAGAGATCAGAAGTCGATAAACCTCTAATTGCCAAAAACCACAGAAAATTTAACCATGGAAGAATCATTCAGTATCTGTGAGCATTGTCTGTAGTTGCTCTGAATATCTGCTCCCCATGTCAGTCATTTTCAGAAAGTGAGTATGGGGTTGATGTTTAACCTGATGTTTTACTTCTGGTCTGTATATTCTATGCAATTGGGAAGAGGTTGTGATACCTCTGAAAAAAATGGTAAAGTGAATGTTGTTGTGCAATGTTGCTGTGTTCTCATCAGAATCAAGCAATTATTTATTGCCTAGAACATGCAAGGAGGACAGTTGAAGTCTCTGTTCCTGGGGCAGTGGCTGTGGACAGGTCCAAGGATGACAGTGTTTCCCATGCCAGTATGACCAGTATAAGAAGGTAAAAGTTCACCCTTTACTATTTCATTTTTGTAGTATCTTAATTACCCATGCAGCAGAAATTGAACACAATGGAGAAATTGCCACATGCTTTTTGGCTTTGTGGGTTTTCCCTGACTTTCTCACATTAAATCTGTGGAATTGGGACAAAGGTCTGTCAGCTTTTTCACAACTTCCTTGGTTTTTATTTAAAATATCTGCAATCTGACATGAGACAGATGACCTGTGTTGTTGAAGACTGCTGATGAGGAGTCCTAACTCAGGATCAGAGATACTGTTCTAGTAGTCACGTCCATTTTTCGCTTTTTCAATCTTATTTTGACTATTTCCAGGTCTGTAGGAGACTCCAGCAAGCCTTGTTCACCTTTAAGTGCCACGTCAGAAAGTGCCAAATTAAATTCTGTCAGCCAGAGACCAAAGGTGAGACTGAAAAATTTTTTTATGTTGTCATAAAAGGAAGAAGATGATCATAATATGGATGAAGGGAGGAGAGCTCTGTCCTGTTTTAAATATCCTAAGGCTAGTATTAATCGATTCATGGCAGTTTGGATTATAGACAATTGGTAGGAAGAGACCTGAGAACTAGTGACATTCATTATTTTCTGCCACAGAGTTGTGTACAAGTGAATAACCCTTTTCTGCTGCAGCATCTTTGTGTGTTAGAACTGGAAACCTTTGGAAGTCTTTCCCTGGTGGCTCCAGAGAACCTCAAGCCATGATTATGATGTACTGGTAGAGCCACAGTCAAGAGGCAGGCAAGCTCTTACCTAGCTGTTGCACAAGTCAGTTGCTGAAGGATGAATAAATCCAAATGTAAAGAAAAAGCCCCAGTCTAGATTTCTGACTCCTGATGTGCAAAGAAAAGGATAGCCCACAGTGAGATGCTTTCACAGGGAACTCTGCAGGGGTACAATCTGATAAACCAGTCAGAGAGCTGTTAATAGGCTTGAAAGCAACCATGAGGACATAACCTACTTCCTGGTGTCCAAAACAACCTAAATTAGGAGTGATAAAGAGAGCAGAGTTAGGGTCTAGGACTCCCTATCCTGACAGCGAACTATACATCCCCAGAGGCAAAATTTGAAATTATTAAGGTTGAAGTAGGTGGTATGACTCCCTCCATGGTGCTGATGGCAAACAGTCCTAACACACAGGTCTGTGGGAAGTTTCCTGTGTATGAATCTGAACTGGTTTCTTTTTTTACAGGTAGAAAAGCAGAAAGAAGAAGGATGGTTTGCATTGTCAATGCACATTATGTAACAGAAGCTGAGCTCAAGTCCTGTATTTTTTAAATACTTTTTTATGAACCACAAATAAATCACAATTTCCCTCTACAGATGTACGGTTTAACTCTGAAGTGTTTTCATGTCAGTGCCATTAGTATGGCAAGGTCCATGTGCTTATCGTATTTGTACCCTACAGAGCACTCTAGGAAGCCCTGGGAATGAGTTTCTGAGCTGGATGCATTGCTGTGATCTTACACCTTTTCACCAAAAATTCTTTCCTGAGGTTGTAAACTCAGGCTGCTGGAGCTTTACAAGTGAGGACCTGGTTGCTCTGTTAAGTGTGCTGAAGGCAGGAGGTTTTAGAAATGGCCTGTGAAACTTTCTGGAGCATTTATTTGCACAAGACACAGGAATAAAATGTCGGGGAGAACTGAGATGAGGGAACGTACCTGCGTTGAAAAGGAACCTGGAGATTAGGAAGCCGTTCTGTTTCTGGTGGATAAGGATTTGTTCCTTCTGTGGTGTCTTGGGAATGTTTGTTTTTATCCCATACCATTTTTGTTTCTTTGTGTTGTGTCCAGGGTGGTCACTGCCGCCCCCTGGCTCCGGGATTGTTGTGATGGGTGAGAGCCAGACTGGGATTTCCTGTGAGAGTTGGGAGGGGAGCAGCCACAGCTTCTTCCTTCTGGGCAGGTGTATTGGTTTTGCATGGGCTGGTTTTTGGTAGCGGGGGGCCACAGAAGTGGCTTCTGTGAGAAGCTGCTGGAAGCTTCATTCATGTCTGGCAAAGCCAATCCCTGATGGCTCTGAAGATGGACATGCTGCTGGCCAAACCTGGGCCAATGAGAGAGGTTGGGAACACCTCAGTGATAACATATTTAAGAAGAAAATCAAAACAAAGTGCACACAATTTTTCTTCTAGTCAGAGAAGAGGAGGAGCTGAGGACATGTGAGGGAAAACAACAGGCCGACACCCAGGTCAGTGGAGAAGGAGGGGGAGGAGGTGCTCCAGGCATTGGAGCTGAGATGCCTCTGCAGGCCCTGGTGAGGACCATGGTGAGGCAGCTGTGCCCCTGCAGCCCATGGGGATCCATGGGGATGCAGAGATCCACCCACAGCCCCTGAGGGAGGTGCCCATGCCAGAGTGGGTGGATGCCTGGAGGAGGCTGTGATCCAGTGGGACATCCAGTGGAGAGAGGGGCCCCTGCTTCCAGGCTGGAGCAGCCTGTCCTTGGAAGATTGCACCCCGGGGAGGAGCGGCCGACATCGCAGCAGTTTTGGGAGGGCTGTGTGCCCGTGGGGGAATTCACATTGCAGCAGGTGTGGCAGGACTGCTGCTCGTGAGAGTGGACCCACGCTGGAGAAGTTCATGGAGACCTGTCTCCCATTGGAAGGACCCCACGGTCTCACAGGGGAAGGACTCCTCTCTCCAAGCAGTGGGAAAAAATAGGTGATGGACTGACCAAAACCCCCATGCCCTTGAATCAGGGTGAGAAGGGGGAAGCAGAGGTTAAATGATTTGCTAAGAAGGTGTTTGTTAAAAACAATGCATACAGCTTGCTCAACACATTGTTCTACCAAAGCAGGATGAGAAGATAAAAGACTATTGACAAAGGGAAGGAATCTGGACGAAAGATCCTGTTTTTGAACCTAAAACTGAGTTAAACCAGCCTTGAAGTTTGGACTTGGGCCAGGGACATAAAGAGCATGCACAGGGAAGCAAGGTGAAAAGTTCATAATGAGGAAGACCCTTTACTTCATCTGAGGAAGACCCTTACTTCATCCCGGAGACCCCTGCCCACGACCACCAGACCACACTGTGCAAGCACAAAGCGGATGTGACTTTCGGGCTCATTGTAATATGAGGCGGGGCTAGGTAATGAATATGTATAGGCGCATTGGGAAACTTAATGAATATGGAGTTTGTAACCCGATATATACCAAGCTGAATGCAGCATGACTTTGGAGGAACTATCCCCCATGGGACACATACCTACTTTACTCCTTATTCCAGTAGTGGAGTCTTTTCTGCATATCACCCTGTCTTCCTGCGCTGTGGGAAGGAGGGAGGGGCTGGGGGGGAAAAAAGATGTTTTAAGGGCTTGTTTTACTTCTCATTATCCTCTTCTGATTCTGTTAGTAATAAATTCACTTTGTAACTTTAAGGTAAGCCTGTTTTGCCCTTGGAGTGTTTTTCTCCTGGTCCTTATCTCAGCCCATGAACCCTTCGTTAATATTTTTTTCTCTCATCTAGCCAGCTGTGGCAGGGGAGGGTGAGTGAGCGACTCTCGTGGGTGCCTGGCATTGGGCCAGCATCAAATGACAGTGGGCGACTTGCCTGGCCACACAGTGTGGTGTCTCTCACCGGGGACTTTGTTGCTTTGTGGTTTTTGCCCATTTCTTTTCCTTTGGCACTGTGACTGGGCTTACTGGCTTGCTTCTCTGCTGTTTGGGAGCCCCGAGCCAGCGCATGCCGGGTTGCCCTCCACTTGCCCCTGCACAGCCCAGACCCAGGGACCAGCCATCGCAGGAGAGCTACCCAGGGGAGCGGTTCCCTGCTCAGCCCCACTGTTTTTCTGCCACTACGCCCGGTTTTTCTCCACACTTCAACCCAACACGCACTGCCGGCCGGGCAGGCTCACCCCGCGGAGTTTCTGCTGCCCACGGGGTGAGCCAGCCCCTGCTGTCCCAGCCGCTGCTCCGAGGCTCCTGCCACAGCCCATTTCGGCGCCCAGCCCGCCCGCCATTACCGTGAAGGAGACGCGGCTGAGCTGGCACCAGGCGCGGGGGAGCCACGGCACCTGCCCGGCCGGGAGCCACCGGCGCCCCTGCCGGCTGTGGCCGGAACCGCACCCGAGGGGAAAGGGCCCCACAGCCGAGAGAGGCTGGCACTGGGTTCTGGTTCTGTTTGTTGTCGCTTGTTTGCCGTGTTGTCCATGTGCATACTAGTAAAGAACTGTGATTTCTTTTCCCGTATCTTTGTCAGAAAGCCCCTTAATTTCAAAGTTATAGTAATTCACTGGGAAGGGGGTCATATTTTGCATTCCAAGGGAGGTTCCCGCCTTCCTTGGCAGACACCTGTCTTTCAAACCAAGACTGATTTTGGTGCCCAGTGTAGGGCCTGAGGGCAGCAAGAGGAAAGGGTGAAAAAGGAATACCAGTTCCTGGGTAACATCTTCTGTGTGCTGAATACAGAAACCTCGTTAAGCAGCCCCATGTGGTCTAGCATACCCTGCTTTGGCTGGCACACAGTTGAAAGGAGTAAGATGAATGTGTCTTTACAAACAGACTGTGTGAATCTGCTTGTGGATAGGGCTGGGAGCTTAGAGACAGGGCAGTAACAGAAGAAAACTCTCAGTTCTGGAAGATGTTACTAATCAACACAGACTGGTGCTCAGCCAAGGCCATGTTAAATTGCTGAACCTAGAGAAAAAGAACAAAGACTTAACAGAATTATGAATAGGTTTTTTTCTTTTATATAACAAAAAGGGGGGTGCTTATTAGAGGGGGGCATAGAATAGATGATTGAAGAAGTCTGTACCTTCTGAGTACCTCAGCCAATGGGCAAAGGAAGAGGGTGTTGCGGCCAGGATTAGGATAAAAAGGGGGTTGCATCCCCCAACAATTCCAGAGACCCCCATGGAAAATGCCCATGGTGTCTCCCTTTATTCAAAAAAAGTTACAGGAGTCCTCTGTCTCCTTTTTGGACATAAACCACTGGTGTTTGTTAATTAATTTTCCTTCTGTGCATGAAAGGCTGCTGTGAAAGTAAACCCACAGGCTCCCAAGTCACAGCAGAAGTCACTTGGCAGAATTGGTAACATCTGAACATCCTGAAGTGGTTCCATCTGGCATGGTGCTGCCTCCCAGTGTCTCCACAAGACAGGAAAAAGTAAAAGACAAATACAAGACAAGAGGATGTGACAGCTGCATCCCAACCACTTTCCCACACCTCCCATCTTCTAGGCTGAGATATACATCACTGCATTAACCTGGCTGCCTGGGAAAGAGGTACATTTTTTACTAGAATAGAATCAAGGAAATGTCTTGTTTAAGCATAAAAAAATTACGCCTCCAACTTGGTTCACATATAGCATGTGTGATCCTCACTGATCAATTAAGTGCCTGTGAGGAAAATGCTAGATTGATCCTGACATTTTTCCAAGCATTAGCACTTTCCTACTCTAGTAGGAAGAGTAGGAAGTCTGCGGTGTGCTTATTTTTGAGGTCTTCTGAATACAGTTTTTTTTCTGAAAAGTTATGTTAGTAAACAGATGTACAATTTTTTTTTGTCATAATACATAATATGAAGTCCTTTTTTGTATAAATAATTATGTTCTGAGCTGAAGAATACCTCACTTACTTGATACGAAAGCAAAAATTTTTTCTTTTTTAAGCTGCAATAACCCACATTCAGCATTTGGGCAACTTTTGACTTGGTAGGGTTTTTTGAAAGCATTTGCCATTGCATATTTAGATTATACAGTCACAGTCTTACTTTGCTAATCAACCTCCAAGTAACTGCTAACAAAATCTCCTTGTTTCCATGGAATTGTCAATGCTATAAGGAAATAAACTTCAGTGCAGCTGTACTAGAGAAGCTGATTAAGACAGTGGTATTTTTGTTTAATTGGTTGTATAGAAAAAATAGGACTTCATATGCTGTTTTTCCTCAAATTAAGTGAGAATAACAGTTTGGTTTCATTTTTCAAAACTTAGGAATACTATCTTCAATTGGAACCACATATGGCATCTAGCTAATAACTAACTATATGTAGTTATATTTACTGTATACTTGTAAGCAAATATTGTATATACATTCCTTGTGCATGTGGTTGTAGATAAAGGATCAGTTAAGGAAAAATACCTTTTTTAATGTTAAATTTCTGTTTTGTTCTCTATGCAGTTTCATGGTTAGGAGACATGAAAACCATCTGAGGTGAAGTCTGAAGACACACAAAAAGGAATGCCAGGTAAGGTTTTTTACCGAGTGAATGAAGATCTGAAAATATTTGTGTTTGAACTGCAGAACTTGAGAACGGTGAATTTGTCAGATGTATCTTACCGTGCAAAATGAAAGGAGAAAAAAATTGGTTGAAACAACATAAAATTGTATATACAGCTCCTCGGAACTGTTCAGTGTCAGTCTGCTGGCTCTAAGACGTTCTGCATCCAAGATCCTGAAAAAATGTGAAGTTTCATAACTAGTCATTTAAAAAAAACCCCAAACTCTGAAGTATAATGGTGTGCCCATGGGAAAACAGCTTCCTTGCACCCCTCTCTGCTTGTACCAACAAAGCAATTCATCACTAGAGAGTGTTTTTAAACTGTTGCATTTATGAAGGAGGATGTAACTGGTATGCAGTGGGTCACCAACACTTGTTTTAATTCTTGCCTAAGGAACAGACAACTCATAAAGCTGACTGACACTGGACTATCATGTGCAGTAGAATTTCTTAGTCTTCATCTCCCTGCAGGTCAGCAGCACCAGCTTTAATTATGTGCATTCTCTGATGTTTTAAGAGACATTTAAGTGCCTGGTAGAGCACCAGCAGTTTCTTCCAGCTTGCAGGTGAACTCACACCGCCTTTACTCATAAAAAAAGAGTAATTGTGACTGCATTCTTTATATGAGGCACTGCAGTGCTGGAATTCATATGAAAGGGAAAAAGCACAAGCAGCATCAGCTTTACTCGGTAACTGGAAATAGCCATGGTCTAGTTGAAGGCTGAACCAGCAGCCTCTCCAGCAGTGCAGAGGTGGTGTGCTGACTGGGGACAGGGACCAGCCCACCTCCTGCCAGGAAGCTCCTCAGACAGAGCATGACCCTGTGTAACTCACAAATAACCTCAGCATTTCCAGACTGCAAATCAATTAGATAAAAGGTAGGTGTTAACTGCAAACATACCGAGTAGTAAGTATGTACAGTTTATTTAAAATACTTCTTAACATATAAAACCCCCTCACTATTTATACAGTCTAAGTCCTAGCAACATATACAAATACTGAGCAACTACAGTACATGCTGAGGTAAGAACATACATTCTGGGAGAATACTCAAGCCAAACAAGAGTGAAATACATATTATATACATGTCTTCACATATAAGAGAGACCCATGAAATGTACCTTTGCTTTATTGTACACAGGCAAATTCTAGTCTTAGTGTGTCATGCAATTAAACCCAACTGTTACATATTCAAATGTATCTCAGCCCTAGCAGATAACATGTTCAAAGTCTGAGGCAGGAGCAAAGCCTGGGACCAAATTCCTTCAGAAAAGGGGCTTAAATTTTAAAAACATCAATTTCTTTAACAGCTCATGCTCCTCAGATGATGAAGTTGCATTATGTTTTCTTAAAAAATAACCCACTGTAGACAAACTGTTTAATTCTTGCACCACCTTAGCCTGCAGCTATCCACAGTTCTACCATTCCTGGTCTGAAGTAAAAATTAAATCCAGGTGTGTTTACACTGACTTCAACATATCCATTTGTTTTTATGGTAATTTTTCTAAGCCTAAACTGGTGCACGTTGAGAATGGAGAGGATTCTTAACTTGGCTGTAATCGTATTGTCACATCTCAATAGAAACCAACAACTTCCCACCCCTTTCAAATAGAATCAGCTCAGGTAATTTCAGTTATACTTGCTGCTGATAGCTAAGAACACTTACTCACCTGTTTAAGCAAAACTACAAAGATTGCAGACTATTTCTGTCAGGCAGAAAAAGCTGCAGTAACATCAAAAGTACAAGTATAGGCAGGAATTTGCTGTTCACAAATGGGTCTTAATTACCATCCTTCCTTACATTGACATTTACGCTTAAGACACCCAACTCTAAAATAAGTAATTAAGAAAAAGTCAATGAATGAGAAAGAATGATCAGGAATTGTAGAATTGGGCTTTAAGGTAGCACAGAGTATTTTCAGCATCTTTGTTGGCTACAGGGACAGTGGGACTGAGCACACCCTCAGCGAGTTCGCCAACACCACCAAGCTGTGAGGTGCAGTGAAGATGCTGGAGGGAAGGGATGCCATCCAGAGGGACCTGGACAGGCCTGAGAGCTGGCACCTCATGAACAAGGTATTGTCCTACACCTGGATCAGGGCAATCCCAGGCACATGTACAGGTTGGGCAGAGAAGTGATTGAGAGCAGCCCTGCAGAGAAGGACTGGGGGGTGTTGGTTGATGAAAAACTCAAAATGAGCCAGCAGTGTGCTCTCACAGCCCAGAAAGCCAGTAGAATCCTGGGCTGCATCAAAAGGGGCATGGCCAGCAGGGTGAGGGAAAGGATTCTCCTCTGGTGAGACCCAACCTGCAGTGCTGCATCCAGCTCTGGTGCCCACAACATAAGGACATGGAATCGTTGGAGCGAGTCCAGAGGAGGCCATGAGGTTGGTAAGAGGACTGGAGCCCCTCCCCTATGGAGACAGGCTGAGAAGGTTGGGGCTGTTCAGTCTGCAGAAGAGGAGGTTGTGTGGAAACCTCATTACAACCTCCCAGGATCTGAAGGGGCCTGCAGGGAAGCCGGAGAGGGACTCCTTGTCAGGAACTGCAGTGACAGGACAAGGGGAAATGGGTACAGACTGAAAGAGGGGAAGTTTAGGTGAGATATAAGGAAGAAATTCTTTACTGTGAGGGTGGTGAGACACTGGAACAGGTTGCTCAAAGAACGTATGGACACCCCATCCCTGGAAGTGTTTAAAGCTGGGTTCAGTGGAGCTCTGAGCAACCTGATCTAGTGGAAGGTGTTCCTGCCCATGGCAGGGGATTGGAACTAGATGATCTTTAAGGCCCATTCCAACCCCAGCCATTCTATGATTCTATGTAACATATTACAGATGCTGAACAGGCCACAAGTAATTTTTGAGAGCTTATATACAGCCCCTCTGCAAACAGGTTTTCAAGTGCTAAGTGAGGATACTGTACTGGTATTAAGGCATGGTGGCAGCCCCTTGAACAGCACTGCAATCTCCATTTAGATGTTCTCCACAGTGTTTAAGGACCTGGGCAGTAAACAAGGCTTTGAATTACATCACAAAAACAAACATTAACTCCTGCAGTCCATAAAACTGGGCTACTGTGTAGGGAGGGGGTCTCACGTGTACGAATTAATTCAGCATCCTTCCAACAGTGCTGTTAGAATAAAAATACAGGATTTTGATAGTGGGTTTTTTTCCTCCTACTTAGGTAAGAAAGCTGTGCTTTTTTTTCTAACAAGATAAAAAATGGCAAATATGACATTCATATTGGTTTCATTTTGTGATTACCTAGCTAAAATGAGTCTACATTACCCCAATTAATGACTGACTGCAATGTTTTCATAGTACAGAACACTGGAACATTCAAAAGACACAAATTCCAATAAATACATTTGAAATGGACACTCTTTGGAAAAGTACTGGTTCTTTTGCAAAGGTTTTGGAATCTTTCATGCTTCTAATAAGAACAATCATTAAAAAAGCCCTAAGGCTAAATTTTGTCAGTTGTGCTAAAACGTACCATATGTGCTAAATGCATGTCTAACACAAAATGTGCACCATTAGAATATTTGTGTGCTTCCTTAAGCACTCACAAAAGTATGTACAGATCTTTCTTTGTATAAACTCACACCTGAACACAGAATAATGGGACACTCTGGGGAAGGGCAGGGCAGGGCCTTTCTCAATTCAAGTCACCTCCGAGCCCTGGATGCTTCTTGCACTGAGCATCAGGGAAGTCTGACTTGGAGGCAGATGCTATTCAAGTGGCCCTCACAGCACAGGAAAAATGTAAAAGCAATTGCCAGTAATTTGCTTGTGCCACTCTGTGCCTCCTGGATCCCCCAGGAAAGAATAAGACTGAGTGGCTTAAGGAGAAGAGGCAGGAAAGAGATTGTACACACAGCAGCTTGTAGTTTTGGAAGGCTAACCAAGAAGGCAGGAACCTTCTGAGGAACACACAGCTGACAATTCCCAATTCTGTTAACAAAAGCTGAAATAATACCATTCGGAATCAAAACTATTTTACGCCATGAAGCTAAGGGGATTTTTAGCTTGTTAAGTCCAAAGTTGTGCAGACGTTTTATAAGGAAAGAGGAATTTTAGAAGCTGTAGTGCTTGCACAGAAATTAAGGGCTTTGGGGTGGGGGTTTTTTCCCGAACAAATAGTACCATTAGGAAGAAATGACTGGCTTTTGTACTCCAACTGTTTCTCCCAATTGATCATTCACATCTGTGAATTACTGAAGCTAATCATGAAGAGTTCTTCTCTCATGTCAGACAGACAATTGTACAGTAGTAATAAAAAAGTCCACGGTTCTGCAGGAGACAAGCTGTTAATTGTACAGACAGCTTGAGGAAAGGCAGAATTACTGTTTTCCCAGACCTCCCACACCACATCTTTTGGATCAACATTGTATTATTTAAGACTAACACTGTCGAAACAATGGAATTAAAAGAATGAAAGTGTGAGCTTTATGGAACTGGCTTTTAGAAACAAGCCATCATTCTACCTTCCTCGTGAGCTAACTTTGTTCATCCTTACTCCCGCCAGGATGGGCCACGCTCTGCGGCACCTGGTACACGAGTTGGTCGGCACTGCCTGGCCCCAGCTGCCCCTTTGGTATATCGTACAGTGCCTGTGCTGAGGATGCACTGTCTGTCCTGGATAACAGTTTATTGCACGTTCCAACCAGTGGAGGAGCTTGAGTCCCTGCAGCTTTGAAGGTGGAAATGGAAGAAGCGCCAAGAGGTGTGCTGGGATGGCTGGACATGTCCATGATGATTGGAGTGGCGTACTCGGGTCCAGTGACAGGCAGTGGCTCGGCATAGGCGTGGTAAACTTCTTGGATGGGGGAATTGTAAGGGTCCAAGTCAGCATAACTGGCTTCTTTTCCTTCCTCTGGTTTGAAGGTTGATCTCTGGTGAAGTGTGCCCACAATTCCCCCTACCAGGGGCTGAGCATATTCTGTGTTGCAAGCCCCAACAAAACAAAATATAAACATGGTTAATGGATTGTTTTACAGACAACCTGCCAGTAGTCTCACAGAGATCATTATCCCACATCAAAGCAGTGGTCCATCTCTGTCCACCAGTGCCAATCGCTTTGGAAAAGGATTCCTTTCCACTCAACAGGTAAAGCCATTGGAATAGCCAAAACATTCCCACTTCTCTGATTTACACTTCTTCCCAGGTGAGCTGCAATTTCCCATGCTGCAAATCTGCCTGAAAATAAAGCTTATTGAAGTGTTCTTCTTTTTAAATTAGATTCAAATAAAATTATTCTGCCTGTGTCTGGATGAAAAGTGGTCCTTGGGCTGGGGGGTTTGTCCTTTGAGGGGACATGCATGTAGTCAGGCTGAGGTGTTTTAGCTCAACAGATAATCTGAGCTACAAAAGCTGGAAGTGAAAAGCCTAACTTTTTTAGCTGGGTAAAAACAGACAAGCAGCCACAAGGAGAAAAGTAATTCTGCCTGCCATGAAGCTGTAACTCCTGCACATCTGCCCAATTCTGCCATCAGCAGGTAAGCACAGAACCAAAGGCACAGTCAGTCATCCTCCTCTCCTGCCTGGGTCACCAGGGAAAGGGCATGTGCCACTATCCATAAATCCTCCTTTTCCAGATCAAAAGTATGATTTAACCCTTATAGTGAGGGTAGACAATCAGGTATCACATTTCAGATCTGTGCATAAAAATATTGTGATCAAATTATTATATAGTGCATGAAAATATAATCAAAAGAATTCTTTAACCCTTTATGAGGTTTAAAAACAAGTTAAGAACTGCATTAACTTGGGCAAGTGTCTATCTACAGCACATCAAATGAGAGAACAGACCTGAAAAAGCCTGCATTTTAAGATATATGCTTACCCACAGAACTACTCATTTCTCCTCTGTTTCCCCCCAAAAACCAGAAAATAACTAAATGTAGCCAGATTCCTGACATTTTTTGCCATGTCATATATATATATATATATATATAAAAATGGCCCACAAAGTACCTGCAGAATCTGTTTGCAACATTGTTGGGACTTCTCTTGGTCTTAGGTGACTGATTTCACTGCTGCTGTAGCGTACAGGAGTTTCTTCATGTTCTGCTGATTTGGTTGGGAGAAACTGCTTCATTCCTTTCCACCATCCTTCACATGGGTTAAAAAAAACAACAAACAAACCACCCAAGATTGTGTATATACTGTGTTTTAAGCTACTAAAATATTTTTCAGCACAGCTTGTATTTTGTTGAAGCAGGCAAATAACTCAATTATCACTATTTGGATTAATACCTTAAGACAACAAAGCTGTGACTTTTCAGAAACAGACACGTAACAAATCAAAGTGAGGGCATTAAAAGGTTCCTTGTCTAAAGGGTAAGACACACTTAAGATTCCAGTAAGCAGACACACAGATGTGCAAGTTTTCAACACGAGGCCAGAGAAGTGAAGCACAGTCATACAGCAGTACCAACCCAACCACTGCAGCTGCCCTTTGCACTGGGGCACAGGCAGTTTCAGGACCACTGCAAAGGGCTCCTTGGTGCAATTGTCTCACCCCAAGTTTGTGAAGCCCAAGACAATATGATGGAAGATATACCTAAATCCCACATGCTTACTAGGGCAATGAAGACAAATTTTGACAGAATTTATACACCAAGATGAAAGATTTTTTCCAGGACAAAAAAAGTAGCAAAGAAATGATTATGGAATGTATAAAGACATTCCTTATAAATTTTTTTCCTCTCGTGTTGTATAATTAAGAGGTTCTATACTTTGTTCACTAAAAAAACCCCATGAAGCTGTCAGCTCTAACAGGAGTCACGACATTTACTATTTCTGAAAAAAAAAAAGAAATCAGAGAAAGAAGGAGTGAAGTTTGTCCAGAAAAGACATTCAGTGTTTGCTATGCCTCCCTCAGTTAGCATTAGAGAAGCTTCTGCTTCTGCATCTGGAAGATGTGTTAGTGCAATCTGAAATACACATCGAACAAAACAAGCTGAGTCAGTGGTTTCATAAAACCATTTTGTTACCTGCACGATCCCAGTAAGGTAGATCATATGTGCCCTCAGTTTTTTTCTTGCTGTGAAAGAAAAAAAAAAAAAGAAAAAAGGGTTATTTTAGCTAGTCTGCTTATCAAAAGATGCATTAATTAATGCTGACCAACTACCACCTTGGCTGTAACTGGTCCTCAAATTTAACGTATAAGCACGAGTAACCCGGCTTGCCTTCACCAGTCTGCTGCTACCAGAGAAACCAGATTTTAGTCAAAACACTTCTAATGAAAACAGTTACAAAGAGCTGTTTTATCCTTGCTATTCAAGAGAGTATTTTCTCAGAAAGAATGCAATTCTTTCCACAAATGCAGACCGCAGAGTTCCCACAGCAACACATGCAGTATTTCATTCCCACACACCAGGCTAACATTCATTTAAAGCACTTTCATCCATCTGTTCATTTACCGGTTTCTCCAATGCCACGCACAAACTAAGACAAGAATCAGAGTAGTGAAGACCATCACCAGCACTGGAACCAGAACTGCTGCCAATGCCACATCTGAAAGCCATTAAATTGAGTGGTGTCAGACAGAAAGAGCTTCTCATAAATCAGTTTTTGATTTGAAAATTACTTGGGTAAAGCACAGAGTTTTCACTTTTAATGTCTATCACACCAGATCCCCCAGCTAAGCTACTCTGCTGGATGCTCCCACAATGCAAGCTTCAATTAACATCTGGCTCTTCTACATGCATGCACAGCTGGCGGTTTTGAAGGGTTTTTCATCATAATCAACCAGTTTGTTTTAATATATGGTTTTTCCATTACAACAATGTATTCTGTTATTTATGCAGAAGATCCCTTAGTGCCACCACTTAAGTTTGAACCTACTTTAAGAAGTAAATTCCACAGTACCTTACCAGTTAATCCCAATCAGCCTGTGCTGGGTCTGTGTGTGATCCTGTCCCCTGCCATCCAAAGGACACTTCAGCAGTGCCCACGTCTGCAGTGACTTTGCTCCCTTTTCTGACCGTTTTCTTCGATAAATGAAATGACTACACCAGGTGACATTTTTCAAATTTCATGTCAACAAGACTGCTCCAGAAAATATTTTCTATGTCAAAGGTGTTTTATTCTAATTATTAAATAAAGCAGTTACACCTGATTAATTCAGAAGGGAAGTCCAAGTTGCAAAAGCTGAACTCAGTGTGAAGAAGTTCTGGAAGATGGAAGTATTTTATATATACATATATATATAAAATATATATATTTATATATTACTTGGCAGATTATATTTGTTTCTGCATGCAGTATGCAACTGTACATCTTTTATCATACTTGTATTTAATAACTGGTAAGCATTAGAAATCAAATATTGATGATCTGCTGTAGTATGTTAAGTTTTGAGAAAATTTCAATTCAGAAAGCACACTTAATATAGGCCAAAGCGCCATCAGGAGTTCCAAACACCTCTACTGTTTAACTGTGGATACCTTTGGTTACACTTGGAGTCACTGTAGTGTTTTTTATTTCAGGTGTGAAAGTTGTTTTATCTGTCTGCAGTGAAGTCTTCACTGAATGAATGAAGTCATCCATGAAGTCAGCATTCTTCTCATCATTCTTGTTCTGAGGTGGTGGTGGCAAGGTGAGTTTAGGAGCACGACCTTCAGAAGAAAAGAATTTATAAGGTAAGTTCTTGGAAGTGCTAGTTTTCCATATCTCCTTTTTAGGACAAGACAGCTGGAACAGTTTGCTATAAAGCTTTTGTTCACATTACATAATGAGGAAACCCCCTCCAGGAATCAATGACATGGAAAGCAAGTGATTGGCGTCTTTCGACATACTTATTTTGTAAATTACCTTGTGTACACCAAAATTCAGTATTTTCCTGGTTAAGTGTAGTAACTTTTGGATAAACTCAGACTTACCAGTTACAGAATGATTATGCAGCCAAAAAGTACTTCAATCTCATTGAAAATATACCCACGATATAACTTCTAACCTTAACAATTTCACTTACAACCTTACAAGTTTCATTTCTTATCTTGCACAGTTGAAAGCTTTCAGTTGTCTTACCTATACTAAACTGACATCCTAGCAATTCTACTTTCATTGCAATTTTCTGGTGCCATTTTAGGGGGTTAATCCTAAAAAAACGTGCAATAATAGGCGGAATGAAATTATTGCGAACTTCCTGGTACAATTCAGTATTCCCTTGGAATATCTAGAAAAGAAGGTGAAAAAAAGAGAGAAACATTATGTTCTACAAACACAATAGCAATTAAGTAACTACTACCAATTTTGATGTTTTATTTAGGAAGAATAAGCAGTGAAGGATCCAGTTCACCCCAGAACAGTGCTGCTGCCTGCACTTGTCCATTCCCTTGGCCCCATTAAATTTACAACTAAATAAAATAAAGAAAGCTGTGTGCACATGCATGCACACAGCTACATAGTTCAGAGTAAAGGTACCATATAGTATCCTACTGATGCTCCCCAGGCAGTGCCTGCTGTTACACATCTCAGATGTTTATGGCACTGAGTCATTCCAACTTGGGTCCTTTCTTGGGATTTTGCTCTTAACTTTTCAAGCATACATGGATAGCAAGGAGCTGTGACACTGTGCAAGCAGGAATTGAGCGGTGCCCTCACACAGCCCAGCAGTTCAGCACTGTCTGTGGATGGTATTCATTAGAAAGCATTGGGAGGCACCCTCAAGTGTGTAACCACACTGTGCTCTCGTGGCTGCTGCCTGTAAGTGCTGAGCCACAGCCAAAGAATTTGGGCTCAGAACGTGAAAGCTCTTCTCAGTCTCATCTGGAGCCATGAGGTTCTGCAAGAGAAGGGCACCGGCTGCGTGAAGGATGAGCTCAAGCTGGTCCTTCACTGCCATGCTTGCACACAAAGAACTCATCAAAATGTGACAATACAGAATGAGTCTGGTTGAAGTTTAAAAGCAGTGAGCAGAGTCCCTGCAAGATGCAATGGAAGCACACTGACAAATTTACAGCTAACCATGGGTTTTTCACCCCCAAGCTGCTTAAAACAATACAGCAGCTTGGCCCAGTACTCCAACCCTCCCTCTCCTTTAGCAGGACTGGTTTGGCACCATCCCTTTTGGTAGGAAGTGAGCTGTCCCTCCATGTTAGTGCACAGCAGTGGGGCTTTGGCCCTGCCCATGCAACTCTGTTGTGCTGCTGCACCACTGAAGTGACAGTAAATGAGTTCTTTCTTTTGAAGGCATTTTTGATACAGCAAATCACAGTGGACACAGTGCAGAACAGAATTATGACACTTGCCAGGAAAAAGTCATTATTACAAGGAATTTTCTGCTCACTCACACCACTTGGTAACCAATAAAGCACCCTGCCATTCTTAAGGACAAGCACTGCATTGTGTAATAGCTGATGTGTCTGCCTAACATGGAGCAGTCAAGAGCTTTTAGCACATTTCTGATCAATGCAAATCACTGCTGTTTCAACCTTGATACACAAGAGAAGAGATTTCTGTATTGCACTCCTGAGTTTAAGGTATTTGAACAAAATGACTAGAACATCCCTACAGGTCTGAAAAATTATTCCAGGAAAGTATCCATTCAGAAGAAGTCCCCGCCCTGAATTTAAGCTTATTGTTCTAAAATATACTTAGTAGCAACAAATGAAGACAAAGTAAATGCAGGGGGCAAGCCTATGATGTTATTTTGGAAATAAATGAATAACACCAAGTAGTTAGTTGTATTTCATGTGTCCACAGCAGACTGGGTTTCAATTTACAGCCACTTTTCCCTTACTACATTTTTTTTTCTTTTTTTTTTTTTAATGACAGGCTTGTAGCTCCAGATCTCACCAAATAATTATTTGTTTTGGTAAGGATGTGAGGGAGAAGCAAATTACAGAAGTGACTTCCTGTGGGGATGCTGTACTGCACCCTTGCTTGTGCTGTGCCTGCCAGTGCCCATTACCAAAAGAAGGCACATCTGGATGCCCAAGCAACACATGCAGAAGTTACATATTAGGGACAGATGCCCAACTCTGAAAGTTAAGTCTCATGTCAGGTTTCTGAGGCTGAGGTTTCTGAACATATAACAGCAAGGGCAAAAAGAATCAATGATGACTCTTACCTTCAATAAAGATTAACAGTAAAGATCTTTAGTCCAGGCTTTTATCAGTCAAGCTTTTCATGTCTGGTGTTACAGAAGTAACTTAACTTTACCTGCACCTCCGTATTTTTTGTTACCCTAATTTTTGCATTAAAAAAAAATTTGCTTATGAGATCAATGCAGTACAAACTTTTTCATGAGAAATCACTTTCATATTCTTTTTATTATTAAACTCTTTCCATTTCCCTCTGTGCTGTTAGACAAAGCTTTTCCAACCTGCAACTCTGATTTGTCTTTTTTCCCCAATTCAAACATTTTACTTTTTTTCATATATGAAAAGTTAAGAAAAGTTTTTCTTGAGCACTGCCAAACCTATAAAAGGTATTTGCAAAAAGGACTATAGGAAAATCTTGGAAAGCTTCTATTCTCTTGAAAAATGTTAGGAATTTCAAATATGTTTCAAAAAAACAGGGAATAGCACCTCCCAGTTGGTCTGCTGTTCTCAAAGGGAGAAGCCTGCAAACAGATGCATCCAAAAGCACATTTGTTTCAAGTGAGGTGATGGCAGATGGAGAGAAAATCTGCTATTTTGAACCAAACTGAACCATTTTTTCTGTCATTTAAATACAGCTGCCACTTCTGGGTACCTCTGATTCTTCATGCCCTGTCCCTTTAATGACACACAAAGTGCAAAGAAAGATCTGTTGCCTGTAATTTCAGGCTCCACAATTTGTTTCATTTCATGAGCATGCAAGAGGAACAAAACATTCAAATTCAAGGCAAGAGCTGCAAAGATTTTTTAAGAAAATTATCAAACTACCACTGAAGCCTAAATCCAGGCAGCTTGCTAACTGAGATCTTATTTTATGGCCATAAGAGGGCACTCAAAACTAGCAAAATATGCTGGATTTTTCCTTGAGTATTTCACACCAACAGTCACTCTAGTTCACATGTAGGCTCAGACCCACCTGTAAATTCTCCTCCTCTCTTTCAAGGGTTTCCTACTGCAATTATGTTCAGTGTTCAAAAATCTCTTAATTTAACAAACTTCAGCCTTTTACTTCATCAACAGGATGCTACATCCTACCTTGAAACATTCTTAACCCAGAGTAAAGAGAAGATGACCAAGGACAGCCAAAGAGTGACCATTCTTAAAGCCTGTTTCTAAAAAACTACCAGGCTAGTAGTTACAGTTACATGTATGTAATACCACAGGCCTACAGAACTAAGGTAAAATAAAACCAAGGATTTTAAAAACAAGAAGAAGGAAAATCTAGCTGCAGTCACATTATCAGGAATCCTGTCATTTCTTTTAAGAAAATCTGATCTAAACCACTGGAAAGACACAGGTTTTCTCATTTTTACTGTCTATTAAATACTGCAGAGCTTTAAACACAGGGGAAATAAGATTATCTTGCTGCTAACATTAGGGACTTTTTCTGTGTGGCAAAACATTTGCAGTCTGAACATATACCCTCTGCAAAGGCTACTCTCTTATATAAGAAACTTAACAACATTTGGTTAAAAATTGAGATTGACAGAAACATAAAACATGAAAAATTATACAACCCCTAACATTTATTCTGTAACCACAAGAGGATAAGAAAGTAAAGCTTAATTTTAAAACATGTAGCCTATTTTAAAAGAAATACAATTATTCTTGAAGTGATGCAGTACCACGCAGAGTACCACTGGCAACAGAAGTTTCTTGTATAGAATATTCCCACCCCAAATAGTAATAAAAATAATATCTGAGCTTTAGAACTGTCCAAATTCTCACATATTTGCATATTTTCCTGCTGTTTATGATTCAAAATAACACTGAAAAGAAGAGTTATTTAATCATTCTTCACCATACCAAAATGAGTTGTATTTACAATTGTGAAATCTCTATAGAACATACCTACAAGGCATGTGGTATTTTTTACCTTATCTTTATCCATGCCAGGTTCTCTGTACACTGTCCACTTCTGTGCATCATCACTGTATAAAATTCTGTAGGCTGAGACATAATAGTAGTGCTCTGCTAAAGTTGATCCAGTAGTTATAATACCTGTGAAAATTGAAGCGCCCAGTTAAGACCAAAAACTGGTAACACTTTGTAAAAATTAACAGATCAGTTTTTGAATCCAAAGTTGCATAGCTGAGAGTCTTCACAGGTCCAGTTAATTTCAGGAAGTTTTACCCAAAGTACCAGGGTCTGAAACTTCCACAGTAACTGAAACTTAGTAATCATTTTACTTACTCTATGTTTTAATTTTCATGACATAACCTTGCTAAGCCCTTTTCCCCCCATTTCTTGATGGAAACAGCCCGTTCATTTGACCACAGCCCACTCCTGTCCCCTGCTGCTGACACAGCCCTTCTTGTACTGCCAACCTAAAGGCACCACTTGAAGAACTGCAGCTTCCTACAGCTGATGCTGCAGCACAACTCACACAGGAAAGCTGTTTTGGAAAAGCTTATTAGCACAGGAATTAGAGGAGTAATGCAAAATCCAAAGAGTCCCCAGGGAGGTAATAACAAAGGCCACTGGTAAACCCAAGTTGCTTAATGGCAGGAAGCCATGCTGCTGATGTGAGGGTGTGCAGCTGAGGTTACAGAGACCAGCTCAGGCATTTTGGAAAGACAAACCCAAACTGATCAGCAGAACATGTTTCACAATAGCCTTTAAGCCCTGGACCCTATGAAGCCCTCCACCTAAATCCAATTTATTTTTGATTTACATCAGATGACAAACATGCCCATTAACAACAGCAAATCACCTCTGAACAATGAAACCAGAAAACACTAACATTGGCACTGAAGATACAACAGCTGCACAGCTACCCTGGAGATTAAACCCAAAATGCCAACACCTCATGAAGATTAAACCCAAAAAGCCAACCAGTGCTTCACTACTTGGAATGGGCAACACTGCAGTCAACAGGAATTGGTAACCATGAGCTGGCTGCTCAACTCCCAGTACAGAAAACAAACCACGCAGAGCAGCCTGGGAAACAGCACCTACAGCCGTCTCTCCAAATCAACGCAGCTGCTAAAATCACCCCCTCTGTGAAGGAGCACAGCCTAACCTGCCTAAGCCTGCACTGCGTGGCCTGTTTTCTCTGGAAAGGCCCAGCAGAGACTGCTGAGGGGGCTGCAGTCCCCAGCTCTGGGCCCAGCCCCGTTTGAGGCAAGGAGGTGAAGGGAAGGCTGCCAGCAGCCTTCCTGTGTCTGCTGCTTCCTCACACTGCACTGGAACTGCTCCTACCCCTGCTGTTGGATTCACTGCGGCCGTGACGGGCAGTAGGGAAAGCCTAGGAACACAATCAGTACACCTGCATCAGAGGTACCAGTGGGCTGAGCTGACTGGATTTCCACCTGCACCTTCAAGGAGACAGTAAGGAGGAAAAGGGAAATACCAAGGATCCAGTAAAACCACAGGAAACACTTCAACAAATTCTCATGGAAGAGATGTCTTCTGCTATGAAACTACACCTCTTCAGCTCCAGGTTCCTCAGTGTATATACCTAGGACATGGAACCAAATTCAGTGCCACCCGAGCTTTATCTAAAGGCCCAGAACTGGAAAAAAGGATGTCTGTAACCAAACTTTTAGAAAGCTGCTGAGAAGCCACATCAGATTCACTCACCTGTTATTTTCTTTTCTTTATTCAAGTCAATCTGCAACCACTGATGTTCATCATTGATAAAAGCAGCCCAAGGAGGTCCAAGCCTTTTTAGTCTGGCATTTTCAGGTTTCCAAATGTTTACTTGTCCTGTTTGGTTAGGCCACTCAAGAATAGATGATGATGTGATGTGGGAATCAGGAATCACCCCAGATTCCATCCCCAGCGTCCCATAGCAACCTGAACAATAGAAAAGGTGACGACTGAAAATGAGATATGACGTTACGCTGCTTGGATTTTAAGATTTTACATGCAAATATTAAACTGCTGTCTAAATTTATTCCGTAACAACAATACCAACAAAACACACTGTCTTTTGCTTTCTAACAGGGATACTAGAACCAAACTAGTCATGAGAATGCCATGATTTATGCCTGTTCCAAGAGCAATGTGGATATTCTCTCCCTCACCACAGTCACACAGAGCACTCGACGAGAAGCACCGGGGACCTTTCATGGTTTAAGAGTATCTATGGTTCATGCAGGAATGGGAAACAGACTACTGGTTCATTTGTTCCTTTTTTGTGTCTATGTAATTTCCTGGGTTTTTAGAACAACCCCAGGATCACAGTGTTAATTTGAAAAAAACCAAAGCATGTAGGAAGTCATGTCATAATCCTGGCCTTGAGCTCAAATACATCTTTGAAATTAGTTACATTTTTCTGGTCATCATTCTTACTAGTTTCTTCCCACACTGAATTCTGCTAGTGGCTAAAGAACATCTCCTGAATTCAGGACTCAATTTCTTGTCCTGTAATACCAACAGTTTTCCCCTCTCAAATGCACAGTCCCCAGAAGTATCAGCACAGAGCAATCTTTGCCTTCAGTCAGGCCTGTGGAACAACCCAGCCTAGTTTCCCTTCTCCTTCTCCTTCCCTGCACCTTGTCTCTAGCTTATTCAATAATTTCTCACATCACTGAAATTCAGAGTCCAGATCAGCGTTTTGTCCTATCTCTTCCAATTTCCAGGCCATTTAATTACTTTCATACACACTGTCAGATCATATTCTGAAAGACAAAAGAACCCAGCAAACCCTGCCTGGGATCACTGTGTTTAATATTCTTTATGCATAAGGACACCAGATATGTAATTCTTTCTTTCAGCTCTTGCAGAGGTCTGGGAGAGAAATAATTTTAATATTATGTGCATTGTATTTTCTAATTTTTGCTTGTTTATACATTTCCATCACCAAACACTCCTGCCTATCAGATTCCTCTCTTTATATCCCCATTCACTGTCCCTTTTATTTATGTATTAGGAAAAGTATTTGTTTACTTTTGAAGAGTAGGTGCATGACTCCCCCTCTTTCCTTTTTTAACTTTATCTTTGTGAAAAGCAGACATGATGATTTATGGTTTTTACATTGTTATTAAAACAGTTAAAGAGACTAAGGAAAGGCCCCTGTCTTCACAGTGTTTCCAACATCCACTCAGAGATGGCATTTAAAGTGACCTACAGGAAAACTACCTTCCACTTAGAAAACTACAGCCAATTTATTTGAAAACCAGGTAAGACAGAAAGAAAAACATGCAAAGCAGTAAAGCTTCAAAAAGGGTCAACACTTGTTACACCAATCATCAACCTGGTACACATGGACAAAACAAAACATAGCAGCCAAGAAAGGACACAACTTAGAGCAAGGCCCAAGATGCCCTTCCAGAGCGAGAGAGACAGTCATTTATCACATAGCATCCAGTTGCACAAAAATGGGAGATAAAGAAGCCAAAAGGGGGTGGACAAAAGTGAGGAATCATTTTGAGATTTCTTCCAGCTTTCTAAATAGACAACCAGGAAAGTAAGGAGTAAACCTGGAAGAAAACTAGAACATACAGTTTTTACAAATAGAGAGCAACTCTCAAGTGCCCAGCTCTGCTTTAGCAGTGTGTTTTAAGTGTGAGAGTCAAGGCACTTTATAGACTACAACAGGGAACATAACCTGAAAGAATCTCTTCCTGCAGATAAGCAAGGCTTACTTTAAACATCACTGTACCTATAAATGGGGTGATGATGAATCATCAAATTGAGCTAGTAAAACAATTAAAAAATATACATTATTGAGGAATGCACTAAAACAAAAGTCTCACAAATGAGAACAAAAATTAAGAAATCAAATGCCTGCACATTTATTTCTATTCACAAAGTTTGTATGAAAGCTATAACATGTAATACATGTGATAACGCTTACCACTCGTCTTAAAGGTGAAGAGACTTGTAGATAAGGGTCCCCTGCAGAGAACAAAAGATGATGTTTTGCAGTACCCAGTGAGGAAAACTGAAACAAATTGTCTTCAATTTATTTTTCTTGTCTGACTGCTGGCCACTGAAACCTATGCACATATGCCTGAACAAGCACTTAACATCCTGCCAGCAAGTTGCAGCGCTTTCAGTACAAACACCTTCTCAACTGAAATCTAGTCCAGAGATACTGGGTTAAAGAATTTCAAACAAACATCTACCCAGCAAAGTGCAAGACTTCAGTTAAAATGCTTTCCTTTCAAATTAAGCTAATCACAATAACACAAATCAATCTCCTGTGATTGCTTTCATT
This sequence comes from Corvus kubaryi, assembly GCF_017639235.1. Taxonomy (NCBI): domain Eukaryota; kingdom Metazoa; phylum Chordata; class Aves; order Passeriformes; family Corvidae; genus Corvus; species Corvus kubaryi. The sequence continues at coordinate 10,398,334 of NW_024581112.1, read as the reverse complement.
CATGGGACGTAAAATACAATGACAAGCTACACTCTTTCCCTGCAACTGAAAAGCTGCCATTAAATTACTGGTTTTCCACAGACCAGGAGGAATTTATGGCCAAGATGGTAAAAACTCCTTGCAGAATTAGGAAAATGATAATTTCTGGTCTAGAGATTAAAGATACTTGGTAAAACAATTAAACCACAGCAAAAGTGTGAGAAACTTAGCGAAGAGAACCTGTTCAGGGAACATGGAGCTGCACTAGCTGAAATTAATCCCTCAGTGAGACACTACCTCTAAGGTGCTAAAGATAAGGAAATCATAGAAAGGACACTTACACTTCTGAGGTGACATTGTTAGCCAAGGAACCTTCATAGTATGGAATGCCCTTGCTGATTACAACATTAATCTGACCACCCAGAGTATTTGACACGACGCCTGCGTGAACACCAGCCATACAAAGTGATGATGACTTGAAGAAGGGAGGCAAAGAAAAATTTAATACTACTAAGTAAATAAATTAAACACTACAACACATATTGTAAGTGTTACACTGTCCAATTACATGTTACTGTTACATTAAAAGACTCTTCTTAGTTAACTGTTACCTTGGTTATTTAGAAACCATTCACCTTTATTTAATATTGAATTTATGAAAAAACATAAAAAGAAGGCCCTACATTTCACTGTGTCCTTGCCCAGATGTATTTGGAATGTAACTGTTGTAATCAAATAACCTCAAACCAACACCAAGGTGAATCAGTCTGAAGAAGCCAGACAGCCAGGCTCAGCCTGTAACAAATTATGTTAGACAACAGAAGTTGAAGATGTAAATACATAGACAACCTTTTAATAGAAAGCACATTGAAAGTATGTTTGTTTATTTTCTCAAAATTAAGGGGTGATGCACTGCAGATTTTGTAGCTTTTTGCCAAGCGGTTGTATTTTTTAATCTTAAATTGGGGTTAAACATGGTTTAACCATCCAGCACTCTCATCCATATAAAGCCATGGTAATGCATACAACTCATCCTAAACAAGTCAACTACCTATGTTGTACAAGGCAGTGAAGATCAGTGATAAAAAATGTTTTTTCATAGTATCATGTTCTTGCCTTCTCTCCCTGGGTGACAGAATCTACTAACAAATGTCACAGTGACACTTCCCTGGCTTGCAGGCTGCCTGTGCCACAGTGAGTGGGACTCATGACACCAAGTCCTTCAGGCTTGCACAGAGTAAGCTCACATCCAGCAGGTCTGGGATCCTCTTTCCATTCAAGCAAGAGTACAGGATTCTGCAGGAGATGCAGCTCTCACCTCCCCACTCACCAGATGTCAGCAATGAGAGCTCCGAGCCCTCAAGGACTGTGGACATTAGGGTCACACAGGAAAGAGTCAAGATTTTGGGTATTTTTTAAAGCAGCAACCAGTTCCTGTACATTTGAAAGAGATGCATGAGAAACCTCTACCTGAAACCTGGTCTAAAGTGCTGGACAATTTCATTTCTTTCCACACAGCCTGACTTCTGGGAAATTCTCTGCCTTTTCTGAGTGATAAAGTATACAAAAAGAAAGTCACAAGGCATTTATTTCCTTAAGTTTCCTTTTCCTCCATAGAAAACAATTATTCCAGATTTTGGCAATAAAACTCCCAACAAGCAGAACTCCCACAGATGCTGCAAATTTGTGAGGCAGAGAATCAATTTCATCTTGTTACCAGCTACAAAAATGACCTTGCAGCCATTTAGTGAGGACTCACTGTGGACCAGGACATATAACACAGTTACACTGTGGTGACATTTTTACATGGAGGTGATTGTTTAAGCAAGTAGCCTTGGATTTACAAATATTTGGGAAAGAAAACCAGACAGACACATTTCAAGTTCATATTTAATACTAAAATCTTTGATTACTAACATTTTTACATTGTCTTTCCTCTGTGCTCGATCTAAGGGCTTATCAAAAGAGTATTTTAAGATAAAAAGCAGAGATTTCATGTAATTTTTAGTAGAGTGCTAGCAAAATTATAATCACTTAAAAATAAACAAAGTGAACATCCTCTCATCCTATGGCAAGCTCATTAATTGACCTGCAAAGGCTTACATTAGAAAAATACTATATAGGGTTTTGCAGTGTTTTAAGTAAATAGTACATTATTAAAGATGCTCATTACCAATTTATAGAACTACTGTTACAGTATTAACTTTGTTGTGCAAATTATTTTATAGCTGCTGAGCATAAACAGTATTTCATCTCTCAAGTGTAACAAAAATTAAGATAGCCACTGAGACACTGCTGAGAGAAGCATTACAGTGTCAAAAACAAGAGGACATCATTGAAAGAACTGGTTCTTTCTTTATAAATCTCACTTTTCTAACCTGAGAAAACCAACAAAAACAAAACAGGAAGTAGAAAAACCACCTAACCTTTTGATTGATCCACCCTTATCTGCAGGCCTTACAAAAATATTTAAGACTCCACTACACCACTCCTTGGAGATGTTACCATCTGAAGCACCTGTCATTTAGCACCAGTGCTCAAAAATAAGTACCATATTATTCACTTTCAGGAGGTACAAATCCCAGCATACAGGAAGTACAACCAATGCCAACAACTAAAACTGACTTGTATTATCCACCACGTGTTTTACCAAAACTCCCTTGAGCCCGTGGTGTTTTTACTTACATCTCTGTATCCATGAGGAATAGTGCCTGAAATACCAGCAAAAGGAATCACACATCCAGCTGGACAATACTTACTGAAAGAGAACGAAATATCAAGTCAGGATATGCCTGCACCTACAAGTCTCCTACTGTTATAGAACAGTTACTATGTTTTGGATTTACAACACTCTGCTATTCATGTATCACCATGTAATGATACCTTCTAACGGAAGGCCTATCAAACCAGACCAAAAATACTCACAAGTACGCAACAGCAGAACAGACCTTTGAAAATGTTTTAAGTTTCAGCTGAAAGTACAGTCCCAATCTCGATATAATGAATTAATAAAGCTGGCATTTTATAATATAAATACCACATGGCTCCTATAAATTCAAAGTCATATAAGTAACAATATTAATGAATTTTATTTTATGAACTAGAGACCTGCATATCTATTTGTTTTGCATCCTTAAATAAAACATCTGAAAAGTAATGTTATTTTGTAACAGCTTTTGGCAATGCTTTAATAATAAAAATCTGGCCAAATTACCACTAGCTCATGAAAAGCAAGAGGCAAGACACCAGCACCTCTGGAGCAAGCCTGTGTTCATGTTCCAGGGCCATTTCATACTGCACACATGAAAATTATTACATCTTCAAGAGCTAAAAGTAAAGTGGAGTAAACTCATTAACATTTTCACCACAGTTCAACAACAGCTGAAGCAACGTTGTAGGTTCCATGAAAACAGTGGGATTCAGAGACTTTGTCACATGTTAAGGCCAGAACCTACAGTTACAGCCCTATTGAAGGAGAAATGCAAAGGTTGTACTTTGGAATGTTTCATGATGCCATGGCTCAAGTTCTCCAAAAAGTAAGCTTAGATACTCCACAACAGTCTGTAGCTTTAAACACTGTCTTTGCTTTAGATGGAAATGGAGAAGGAGAAAACAGGGAAATGACACATTTCCCCCATCAGAATGTACAGCATTCTGTGTCTCCACAGAACCTCATTAATGAGCATCAAACTGTGAAATGGGTTTGCAATTTCTAACACATTCCATTATTTAGTGCTCCTTAGGTAACTGTAATGTGATTTCAGTAATTAAGTTGTGTACCTGCTGTAATATGTTTACAAAAGCAATATTCTTTCTATGGAAATGAGATATTAGCTCCTATGTGTTAGTGCAAATTAACGAGGTTCTACTGTATACTGCATGTATATAACACAAATGGGAGAGACAGGAAGAGGAAGGAGGAGTGCAAATGTCAAAATTCTTCAGCTCTAATTAGTTTGTGTCTCAAGTTCTCTGGATGGCCAATTTTCAAGCTGCATCAGATATAAGTAACAAAGCCAAGTAGAAACACTAAAATTACTTCATTAAAGAGACTGAGAAGGAAACAGGTAAAAATCAGTCTTACTTGAATTCTGGTTCGGAAAAGTGACTTGCATAGTCTAAACAGGTAATTAAGTCTGGAAAGAAAAAATGTTAGGTCAAGAGGATGATAAAAAGACAACAAGCTTGAGTATGCTTTTTAAAGTGCAGGAAAACATACATTTGAGCCTCTGAGGCTTAACCAAAAGTCTCAGAATGAAAAGAAAAAAAATCCTACTGTATTTTCTTGCAACAGATTTTGTATTACAGTAGAACCTTGCTAATTTGTCTGAGTAACTGGGAAATCTACCGAGAACATGACAAAAGGTAAGGTTACATACTACAAAAATTCATTTTCTGTGCAGCTTAATTTTAATTTATAGCTATACTTCAGAGTAAATCAGAGGCAGAAACATATGCTCTTTTCACAAAATTAAATTAATAAGCTAAAGAGGCCTGTGTTTCCAGCATTTAATGGTTCTGCAGTGCTGAACCCAAGCACCACAGTGAACAAATGTTAGAATGCCATGTTATTGGCATTCATGACTGATAACACAAATTTCATGTTTGTGTCTGCTGTGTATCAACACATACAGTCCAAAATAAAGAAAGGAAAGCATCAAAACCCCTACAAAATTAAAAACTGAAACTCTTTATCTGCTCTTTTTAGAATAACTTCCAGATAGGATTTTTGCCTTCTGAAGCAGTTGCTGGCACTCCTTCACTTCCTTGCAGACCACATATATCACTCACCTTTACAATGAGTGGGAGGAGATGCAAAACAAATACAGCAACCTCTTTCAGAGGCTTAAAGTAATCAAAACCATGTAAAAAACCAAGAAAAAGACAAAAAACTAGCCAGCAAATTATGTAATAAAAGAGCTGAGGGAGTAGAGGATACTGCTACTGAAATAAAAATTTCCATGAGGTTAGTCTGTGTAACACATAGACAGTTTGATAAGAAAACTTGTTAGCTATCTGCCACCTTGACTACTGCCTGAAAAAAATGCATTTTGTCCTGAATCTGAAGCAGTTCTTTCATTTATAAGACAACTGACATTTTTCCTCTGCTATGCAAGGCAAGCTTTGATACCATTTCTTTAAAATTACAGCAACTTTTAGGTAGCTGGCAGTCTAATTTTCTACACAGAAGTATCATGAAAAGTATATTAAATTTTTAGAAGTTATTTTTGAGAATGTGAGAGTTAATTATTTAGTTCTGTGTTTCTACTAGATAGCTCTAATTTTGCCAGCGAAGAAAAATTACTAAATAATTATAAATACCTGATTTGTCAGTGGTTGAATAAGCTGCAAGAAATCCACGTCCAGAAGTGTGAATTCCACTCATGAACTGTACTGTGACTTCATTACTTTTTGAAATAATTAAACCATCCATTTGAAATCCAAAACCACAGTATTTTCCTGTGAAGAGAAGAAGGAGAACAAATATTGACTTAAACAACATGTGTAATAAGCATCTTATTCGATTTTGAGCATCTTATTTCATCTGCAACATAGGCTCACATTAGTTCCGGTGTATATTCAAAAGCAAATACATGAGCATGACACTAAATAATGTGCTTAGTGACCATTTAAAGCACATGGCAGACTGTGAGTTCCACATTTGTTTTGTCACTGTCATCAGGTCTCCCACACCCCAACACTTGCAGATAAATGTGACCTTATCCCATTCACCTCCAGCCATGCGTAACCTCCACAGTCAGCGCTTCAAAGAACATGAGGAATCTCTCAAGGAAAAGGATCAAGTTAGGACAATGAGAAGCATCTACAGAAGCAAATGAGAAAAAAGCCCTCCTTTCCCCTCAGCTGCTGGAGCACTCCTTCCTCATAGACTCTTTCATGGTTTCTGTCAAGTACTTCCCTTAATTCTGGACAACAGCAAGCACAACTCACTGCATTTCAGCAGTATCATACATGTATCACATCACAGGTGAGCACCATTAATACACATTACCAGTTAGTTCTCTTTCTGTTTTGTCACACCTAAAAAAATCCAACAGAAGTTCTGTACCTGGGTACTTCTCTTGCCATACAAAATGAACAAAAGTAACACAATTTCAGCTGCTGCGGTCTGCAGATGTTGATAGTATTTACCCTACAAAGTTCTACAACTGCTACCAAATCACATTCATGGATGAATGGCTGTTACACAGACCCCAGTCACTGGGGAATTCTCCAGTCCTACTAACTAGAAACTTTAGAAAAAGTACTGAGCAGTTAATTAACTTGTTAAGAAAATAACAGTCTTCCGTTCTACAGGCTACCTTGATCATTTGATATTGTAAAAACCATCTGTAACCCTATTTAAGATTCTGCAGTAGATAATCAAAGTGGATAATCACCAGCAGTAAATGACACTGCCTCTGTTTTAGCTAATCACTCCATTTGCTTTCCTTGTAATAAGTATGTTATCATATTGTAAAATAGCAGAAAAAGAGGCAAGACTCCTTCCTCAAATAAAGGCAAATTACAATACCAAAGTAAAGGCAGTGGAGTAGCATCGTCCTGCAGGAATAGCTCTCAACAAATATAATACAAAATAAATAGAATATGTCAATTTCCTTTAAAAAGTGATCTGCACTCCCAAACACCAATAAAACAATGTTAAAAAATTTTAGAAGTTAAAATACAAATTCCTATCATTATTCAGAGCTTTCCAGATGTTACTTATTCAGGTAGGTTTTTTTTAACAAAGCAAGGGTATCTTCTAATAAAACCCAGAAAACAGATTTTACAATACTTAAATGCAATTTATATTATACCAACACAACTTTTTCTTTTCCCTTTTTAAAGTTTTGTTTCCAGCCACTGGATCTTGTTACGTGATTGACCATCATGACCATCCTCTCAAAACACCATTTATCCCCTTCTTCAGGCAAACACACAGTGCAAGCCATTTAAATCTAGCCATTAAATCTAGCTTGGATAAACTCTCCAGTGCTGCTTGCACCATGGACATATGGCCTTTGACAAACTGTAGAGTGATGCACCTTATGATTCACAGCAAGACATACTTTTGAGACTATAAATCATTTTTATACCTCTTCCCTGGCCTCCTGCCCGATTTTTGTCAATCTTTGAAAAAGCAAGCACCAGGAATGGACAAAGCATGACTGCAGTAACACCTCTGTCACCTGTATGTGCAGAAAATGTAATATTGCTCTTCTGTCTGTATGACTGAAGGACCCCGAGTGCTTTTGTACAGCAACATTACAGCAGGAGAGGGAACTCCCATGTCTTAAATAAGTACATCTGCCTGCAGATGCACAGTGATTGGACTGTAATGAAATCTAATAAAAAACTCCTCTAGATCTTACTTATACTAGAGACAAACCTAACACTGAGCATTTGAAGCTTCTTTTGATTTCTTAATAAATACTCAACAGGCTTGGAATAAGCACTAGCCCTCAAAAGCTTCATTAGAAACCCTCTCTGTTTATCAATGAACCCAGTAACAATTTATTTTTTAATCGAACCAGCCAACCTTTAAGTCAATTTAGGTTAAAAAAGGTATGACTGAATTTCAGATTTTATTTAAAACAAGTATTTTAATGTTAGACCATGTCAGTAGTCTTGAATGGAAAAACTCAGGATAAATCCAGATTTCTCCCAAGAAAATTCAAGTCACTGTTTAATCTCTCCAGTGTCTGTTGCTTCAAACACGAAAAAACCCCAAACCCTGTATGATCTGTATTTGCCATTGTTAACATCACTGTTTGTCCTGTGATTTAATTTATTAAGAGCAGAACAACACACACATTTGCTTGACATACTGTGCTGCTACACCAGCAGGCCACAGCTGAAAAGCAAGAGAAACAAATGAAGCAGGCATTTACTCGAACCCATGAAGTCCCTTGTAAAAGTGAGTAATAGACTTATCAGAACTTGACGTTCCTTGCCATTTAAGGCATTCAGTGTTTCCTATTTTAGACCAAGTCTGGCTCAGCAGCTCCAAGAACATACTCATTTTCACACACACTTACCTAGGTAACAGTTGGAAAAGAGGTTAACAAAGCTAACAGTCCACTAGCCTCTTTAGAAAAAGACTCACTTTAGCGGGATCAGCATTTGAACTGCACAAAAACAGTCTCAGTGAGTAAATCTCTCCTTCTCTCTCTCCAAATTAAAGCTTCAGGAAAGAAAATAAAGTTAATCTGCATAATAACAACTAATTTTAGAGAAGGAAGAATGACAACTCATTTTGAGTTTTATGCAAAGTAACCACAAGAGCCTTAACACTCTACATATACCTTGATGTAGATGATAACATCACACTGCTATATGAAAAAAAACCCCACTGACTTCTAATCATCAAATTCTCCTGAAGAGAACAAAATCTAAGAACATTATCAGAAGATGGAGGATATTTGCACTACACACCTGAAGCCTGACAGCCTTTAACACCACCAAGATGAACAGCTAAAGTCAGAGTGAATCCATATAAAAAGAAAGGCATTTCAGGTAAGATATGTATCTATATATAGCTATAGATATAGATACATATATATACATACGTCTTTCTTTAAAAATGAAGATGCTTCTAGTTTTACAGTTCCCTCTCCACTGCTTACAAGAACTTTGCAAGCTACTGGGAAACGTCAGAGAAAAAACCCCTACATTGCAGTAGAGCTTCCTTTGAGAATCTCAAGAATGAAAGATTATTACAGGATCTGTGTTGCGTTTAGCACACAGTTGTCGTCAAAAAGTAACAAAAGTACCAACAGTACACCCGAGTTCTATACAAGACAACAGTTCTCAAATAGTGATAATTAAAGCTCCTACCTATCTCTGTCCTGTTGGGGCCAATGCCATTATGAACTCTTAGGTAACTGGAATGACAGGAATCTGAGTCATCAATATCAAAATCACCAAACTTGAGCTGAACTCGCTGCCCAGGCTTCACACGGATTTCCCATTCGCAAACGGTGCTGTTGGGAGAGGTCCGGGGGTAGTTTATGGAGGCCAGGGTCCCACTCTCAGGGCCCAGCACAGTGTGTCCACATCCATCACCTAGGAAAGAAGAAAAAGAAATCAGCTCCCATGTTCATCTTCAAAGCCTCACGTGACACCACACCAACCATGGTGCAAGAAAACAGGCAAATGACACAGCAATGGTGAGAAAAAACCATCTAACTAATGTTTTTTGCTTAGCTTATCATCAGAGAGGGCTGCTACAGCTTCCTCAGTGAGATGGAAACTTACCCGTAATGGCTTAAAAAATGGCATGGACAGTACAGGAAGTGTCCCTGCTACTTTATATTCCCTCAACACCACAGTACAGAAGGAAACAGATGCTGAAAAGGACAGAGAAACCTGACAGTAAAACAAGAGCACATTGGTTTTACTGCATTACTGTACTGACAACATAATGAAAAAGAAGTAGAAAGCCAATGGACAGCAAATAAAATGCAGCAACTTAAATACAGCTCTGACATTACCAAACTGCTAATATGTTGTTTCCTGCTGCACCACTATTTAAATGCTGCAATTCACATATTCGATTTTTTGGAATTTGCACAACAAATGAAATCCTAACTCCAGCCTGGAGCCCTCTACCTAACATTTGAGTATTAATTTTAAACAGCTGTAACAGTACTAAAACCAATTTGTTTAACAAATGGAAAACAAGGCCACAAATTGTATATTGTCAATATAAAATTATAAAGAGCAAACGGATAAATTCAATTACTCAACATCTAGACATGTTTCTCCCCCAGTATGCAGCACAAAAAGTGTAAGAATTTCTGTGCTGGTTTAGAAGGGTGAATGCTCTCAGAGCAACGTTCACAATGATCACCATGATTTGTATTGACAGAAGTTTGTTTTGACAGCTAAAAGTGTTTCATATTATACAACAATATGTGTAGTTTCTCTACTAAATACGAAAAGGTAAGCCAAGCTTTAGGTACAAAAACTGTACGCATATTGAAGAATTTTAAGTACATTTCAAAATGCTTAAATGTATTACATGTTAGACTGAGTGGATAAGTAAGTCTAATGCACTGAAGTGATGTAGAACAAAACCCCTGTGATTAATTTAACCAGGTCTGATTAATCTGTTGGCAAACACACCTAATTTCTGCTAACAAAAACTAGTCTCCTTGTAATTTGAGCACATTGAAGGATAGCTGCATGTTATAAAAGCTAAAGTGCTGTTGGTATACACAGAATCATAAACAGATGCAGATGTAAACTGCAGCTTTTTACCTTGCTAGCAGTCTTGAATGAAAATGATACATCTTCGGAAAAGTTAACTGCAATATCTGCTAAGTAAGATCAAAATTTTTATTTCTAAAGCTGTTGTTCAGCCATGTTTTTATTACTGTGATTTGCTTTAAAACACTTTGCTCTATCCCATGGCAAATATTATTTCCTTTTGGGGGATAGCTGATAAAATTACTCTTGTAAGTTAGGGTTTTTCTAACATGAAACACCATTGTCCAACGTTACAAAGAGGTAACTTAAACCGCATGCTTTATGTATCATTGTAATCCTGGTTTCTTTCAAAAGGCATGTTATAAACCTAAGAAAAGTGAAAGTTTTATCATGCAGAACCTGTATGGCCTTGGTTTATTAGCCACTAAGCATTCAAATGTCAGATTCCTGATTAGTCTTAACATGTTACACTTAACAATAAAGGATTCCTTTTCTAGTAAAATGGCTTTTCACAAGCAAGTACTCACACACACTACAAAATGCATGGAATTTATTATATTAACAACAACAAAAACAACAAATATATTCATGGTGAATATATTTGGGGTTAGAATTTTAAAACTCTTTATATTGCAGACATAAAAATAATTATCAACACAAGCAGCAGTCAGTTTCAAGTTATGTCCTGAACAAAAGCAATGAGCCATTAACCAATTCTGTGTTTTTCCTATTCCATGGTAAACAACTGCTTATTAACTCATAGATTGAAAATACTCTGCAGATACACCGACACAGTGGCCTTTTGAACATGAAATCATAGTAGCTTTCACCTATGTGGGCAGATACACTGTTCTGAGTGCATTTTATGGAAAATAAAAATGCTTGCCTGAACTACAATGCTCAGAAGTTAATTATTTCTCATTTCTATAGGGCTGTTATTGCAATGCAGTAACCACACAAATACTATTTCTTAAAACCAGGAATACCAATAATGCACATGATTCTGTATCTTTGATTCTTCCCCACATTCTTCCATCTCAAGCCTATACTGCTGGAAATCAAAGGAGAGCTTGGGTCTCCTCTTTGACCCAAAATGTAAATTTCTCCAGTTAAAAGTAGGAAAGATCATTCCTAACATTCATTTAAACACTTCTCTCCACTAGATTGCTGTTTAGCTGTCTCAAGCATCAAACAATACCTGCACTGTGCTTGCATGATGAACAAACATGGCACAGCTTTCTGATGGGAGAAGCAAAAGAACTCCAAAACAACTAAACACATTCAGGTGATAAAATACAAATAAAATGTTTTAAGTTTTTAAAAAACATTGGGCTTTTTCTTTTAAAGACACATCACTAAAAAATGACATTACCCCCTGTAGTTTGGAACAATGTCTTGTTTCCCATGGCTAGAGAAAAAAACTTTCTAATTTTCCTCACACAGTTTAACAGAAATGCCAGTCTCAAACCTCCCTTTTATTATAGGCTTTCTTGAAAACTTGAGAGGAAAAGTACTCCTCTACTCTTATTAAAGAACCTGCTGTCAAATCATACTAAAAAGGGAGGGAAAGGAAAAACAGTTGTGCTGAACTGCAGCATCTTACTATAAAGTCAATTTTTAAAAGTAGCTCGTTCTGAATGGACATATTAGATCTTTTTATTGTATTTCACTTAGGTTAGTGATAACAGAAATGCCAGACACTTCATGCCTGAAGAATATGAAGGTTACCGTGGCATATACAGTCTGCTAAGGGCAGCAGCATCACTCATGAGCTGTTTGGAAAATTTTCAAAATCACAATTCCAGTGAAACTCGCAGAACAACGAAACCACGTTCTGTTGTATTGGTACTATAAAAGGGCAGTTCTTGAGCCTCTCCATGAAACGTGGTGCTTCATCATTTCTGCCATGCTTATTTAAACACCAGTGATGAACTCCAGAGACACGTACACACATCCAGCATTAGGGGAGCAATCTGCAACATTTGGCCATTTCTCCAAGAAAAAGCACAATTCTTTGCACTACAGCAGCACGTATAGGACAGCAGTCACTTCGTTCATTTGGAGGTCATTAAGTGCCACAGAATCTTTTGCTTCTGTTAATCTGTGCATGTGAGAGCAGAATATTTGAGAACACACTGAAGAGAGACATCAATTCCCTAATTAATTATTCCTGAATGGGCTAACAACCTCTGTTGTCAGTACACGGCTGAACAAGCCTCCTGCTCTCTTTCAGACTTCCCTGTCACACCACAGACCCCCTGCACCTGCAGGATAGATAAAGCCCTTTGTTGAAGCACCAGATCTCTTGTGTGCACACATCACACCTGACACTTAAAAGGCCTGCAGATGTGCATCCAATTTCACATGTCCTGGGGACCAAGTTCACAGCAAAGAGGAAAAGCTCAGCTCTTCACCAAAACTTGTGTTAGAAACACGGGCACCTCTTAATCAGCTGGCAGAAGAAGGCAGACTGCTGTCATCAGGAGAATGATCCATCTCTGGATGCATCTGCAGGCACCTCTGAATGCAGTCTGGATGAAGCCTCCTGACAGATCCCTTATGACCCCGAGGCCATGGGACATTGATGTCTGATGCAATCATGCAGATAATTGAAAATGATTTCTTAAAGCCAAGTTCTTTACATCAACAAAATAGAGGACTCAGACCAACACAAACATACCAAATCCACAGGATTTTGATAATTGAAGAAAATGTGGAATTTAATAAAATGAAAGAACACTGAACATGCAGGAGTGGGTCCTAAGTAGTCTATTAATACCCACAAAAAAAAAGATTTATAGTTGTGGAAGTCAATTAATCAGAACTTTCCCCCCACTAAGAACAGTTGCTGTTAGTGACTGCTAACCTTGTTCTCATTATCAAAACATGTTAAAAAATAATTTTTTAGACCAGTGAATACTTTCCCATTCCTTACTTAGAGAAGAGTGAGTGAGAGACATTAGACAGTTCAATATTATAACCTATAAAGCGTATCAAAACACCCATCTCAGTCTCAACACATGGCACTGCCTTTTGAACGGGATCAATTTAACCAGTGGATTTCCTGAGAAGACTTTACCTACATTTTATATAAGCTATGATTTTCTGTATGTTTGTGACTAAATATTGGATGTAATTAAAACTGTTTTAACTAAGCAAAGTTAGAATCAAATCTAGTAGAGTTATGTAAGCAAAAAAGGGTGTTTTAAAGCATTTATTTTAACTTTAAATACACAACTCTTTCTGATTCAATGCTGCTGATTCAATGCACTACTATAATTTCTCCTCTTCTGTTCAGCCCCTGTGCTCTGCATTTCCCTGCTTTTTATCAGCATACCACTAAAAGATACTACATCTGCTTTTTGCTTTTTTCAGTGTGGGCATGAAAGTTTACACAAAGAACAAAAGAGTTCCATGAATAAGAAACAGAGGAATTAAGACCACAGAGACATCACATTCTAAATAGCTTTTCCAAGTGTTTTTAAATGCCCTTATTTGTGTCCTCCAAACTCATTGCTGTTTCCACTGAATTCCACAGAGTGATGTTCTTCAGGAAGGAATCCGTTCTTCTGTCAGAATTAATTTTCTTAACAAGCCAACAAGCACACAGTCCACTTTGATCTTTATGCCATTTATTTGCCTCAGTAACACACTGGTTTGGGCATTTCATCCCACTACAGACGTTTCACAACATAAAATACCCCACACTGCCACAAGTGAGGTCACAGGTCAATAAACACTTGAAGGCACTTTAAATTAGCACAGCCACACACAAAAGCAAGCCTTGTCTGCCTCTCCCTTTTGGCCACATGTTCTCACACCCTTCCTGGTACTGGAGGCAAACACTTATGCAGCCACATGGCCAACCAGAGCAGGGATTTGGCATAAAAACAGCCGCTAGGTTTAACCTAGAGCAACCCCCTAACTTATTTGAGTATGCACATGCAGCAGCACCTTCCTCGACAGAGGGATAAGACAGTGTGAGAGAAGGGAAACACCAGCAACTGCGTATTTCACCAGCACTGCCAACCTGTGCTTGCATTTTAAACAACCTTGAATGCCAACCAGAGAGGCAGAAACCATCCCAATCCTGGGAAGAGCAGTCACACAGGAGCAGTGCACTGGCTTGAGGAACCAAGCTGGCTACAGAGAGTGCCTGACCCACTGCCACCACACAGTGCTGGGTTTCACCAACCCACCTTTCTGAGGCAGCTCTTGGTGCCACTGCCAGTGGCAGGGCAAGGAATGGAGGGCAGGTGGGATTATGGCTGCCTCAGCTTGGATTGATTTACCTGCTGTGGGGCACCCTTAGACAGTTAATGAAATTATGGGCTGAGGTTTAACAAAGACAGGAACAGGACAAGAGCACAGTAAGCATTTGCTTTTCAAGATGTTGGCAGCTCAGTGGGGTGACAGGAGAGGGTGAGAGGAGACAGAGGCTGATTCTTGTTCTTACAGCAAAAGTACAAAATTTAATACGCCATTACAACAAAATTTTACTGTTTTCATTTACAACACTGGTCACATGCTGGGCTAGTGATAATTAGCACTTTATTATTTTTATCTGTACATGCAGGTTTATAATCGTATCTCTGGAACTCCAGTCTTAGCTTTCAGCCCCTGAATTTTACACAAGAGTAACACTTAGGAATCCTAAATTGAGCATCCAGAATATGATAACATCTTAAAATAAATTATCTAAAATTATTAAGTTGTTCGAGCAGGTAAGATGTGTTCCTCTGCTGCCGTGTACTAACTGGACTGACTACTTCAAAAGAACAGAAGAAAGATCAGCTGTGTAAGACTGCTGCAAAGCTTTTACTTACTGATGTCAGGGAAACTATATGAATCCTCAGGAACAGTTTTGACTTGCTTATATAGTATGCTGGCAAAAGGAGCCTATGAAGACAGGCTAGGCATGGTGAAAAGTGATTTACACAAGGACTGTGTGCTCAATGGTACATAATGCAGAAGCCCTTCTGATCTGCTGCCCAGGCTGACTCACAGTGACAGCTCATGTTGTATGTCTTTGTTTGGCTCGCACACGCAGCTTGCCCACTTCCCAAGACACAGCATTTACTTTGCAATCTGCACCAACACTTTCTTAAAAATAAACACTGTTGTGCTTCAGTGCTTTAAGCGCTACACAGCAGAAACACAGATGATGAATAAATGAAAAATAACACACAGATGGTCATGCAAAACACTACAAGAATAAGCAATAGTCACGGTCAGAATGAGCTTCAAACCTCCTGAAAAGTTCTTCAAACTCTTCACCACACTAGGACCCCATGAAATTTCACAAGCCTCGCGTATGTCAACTAAGAGGCAAAAAGTTCTCCAATCATACCAATAATTCACACGCTAAATTAACACTACACTCAACATTTTCTCCCTTCCATTTCCAGTTCATACATGAGACTGCACACCCTGAACTGCAGATCCATGGTGGCAGCACCATGGATCTTGCCTTTCATGAGCAGCTGTCCCTTCCCTGCCCCATCCACTGCCAGCGCTCACTGTACCCCTGCTGGGCTGCACCACAGTTCTGTGCCCAGGTTCCTATCCCAGCTGCCTTCTGCTGGGTGAGGGATGGGTATGGCCCACCAGCCACAGGAGTCTGAACAATGCAGAGGATGCATGGTAGGGACAGGGAGGAGGCAGCAGCTGTCACAGGTAAGAATAATTTTTGGTACCATGGAGTCGACAGAAGCTGGCAGGGAGGAAGCTCATGGTTTGGGTACCTGAAAAAAAAAGCCAAACCAAGTGTGGATGCTTTCAAAAAGAAAACCTCAAAACACACTTGTCATTATTTGCACCCCACAGCTGCACCAAGAAGAGACTTTAAGCATATTTCTAACCCTCTTGAAAGTCTGTCATCCAGCTGATGAAACAGTCCCACTCTACACCTCTGCACCAGCAGTTCCTTCTCCCAGTGTAGGTGGCACACACCATCATCTTGACTTCTAACAATCATTTTCTAATCTAATTTCAAAATTACCACGGGGACTGTTTGGAGTTTCCCCATTTTGAACAACTTGGCTTCATTCTAGCATCATAAAGTTTAATACACAATCTGTTCTAAAAGGCATTTCATGCCTAATTTTGCCATGTAGATATTCCCTTAAAACAAAGATGTTTTCACACTTTTGACCCTCTATAAAAACAATCAATAAAATAAATATTATGTATTACTGAATAACAATATTATTAACTAGGAAGATGACAGTAAATTTAAACGTTTGAGCCACCATTTTTTAAGTGCTAAATTTATCATTAAAAGTACAGCAAGAGCATGTAGGAAGACAGTGTGTGAAGCTTCAGTAGAAACTATCTGTGAACTTTAAGCTTGCCCATGACCTTGGCTGTATCTTCTTTGTAGCAGGAAGAAAATGATGTTTTGTGTAGGAGGACTGGAGAACTTGAAAACACCATCTAAAAATGAAGATATAAAGTAATGCAAATGCTTTATTTGAAATTTTCAAATATACTTAGGAAAAAGACAAAAACTGATCATCACTAGCCTGTGTACACAAGTGTTCAAAAGCATTCAATTTAATGCATTCCTCTTTCTACTCTTGTGATAATGAGATGTACCTTGACACCTGTAGACAATTGCATAAAAATAGAATTTAACAGATAATGTGGTTTAGGGCCTCTTGGTTTATCACAAAACTCAGATTTGCAAAAGAAAAATTTAGTACTTAAGGCTTCTTTCCACCACACTGAACAAGGCAAGACATCTTTCTCCACATCTTAACCATTCTGGAGCAAAGTTAAAATAACCAGATGTGGTCTTTAACTGGCCACAGTCCTGCTAAAGATGCAGCGGCTGCCAGCTAAGAAACCCTGTGTGGAACCTGCAGGCCAACATTCATGCACAACACACTCAGCATACAGGCTGCATCTCTGTGGTGAACAACCCTTTCAGAGGCAAAAGCTCTGAACTCTGAGGAGTAACCAAGCAAAACTGCACCACTGTAATTCATCTTTCCACTGAAGACATTGAGGATCTTTCACCAGCCTCATTCTTGTGGGGCTACTCTCCAGAAAAAAATCCCATGTTTACATGCAAGTAGCTATACAAGTGGCTTGTCTTGCCATTTTACATTTTACACACCCCATTTTTGCATTTTTAATTTTATATTGGGATGAAACTAAAGAGAACTGTGGCACAACCAGTTCAGTGTTATCCTTCAACATCCAAAGCTGCAACTGGGCACTGAAAGAGCTACTACTTCTACTTCAAGAATTTGCAATTAAGAGGTCATGATAAACAGTGTGATATGACTGACAGCATCACTCTGGGAAGCTTTTACACCATCATCAATTTTAGAAACCATGACAGAAGAATCATCTGCTCTCAACCATTTTCAGAAGCATGCCAAGCTTTTAAAGTTCCCTTTTCCACCATTAACAGTATCCATCAAGGATGTATCAAATTATGACCTCTGACAGCACTTCAATTAAAGAACTAAGAAAATCAGAGGGGTTTTTTTTAAGAAATGGGTCTATCAGAAAAGCCATTGTAGGGAAAAAAATTTGAAAAGAGCATCCATGTGACCTCATGCACAATCCATCAAATTCCAGCAAGACTGACAATCCAAAGATGAGCTGCTGGCAAGGATTGTCATTCTGATGGATAATATTCCAATCCTAGATAACAAAACTTCTTCCTTGAGCTAAAAGTAAATTTGGAAAACTTCGAAAATCTAGGAGGAAGATTTAGAGGGAGGATTAACAAGGGAAGATATAAAGTGGGAAGGGAAGTGTTTAATAAAGTACATAGATGATCTGACCATTGATTTTATTTTCACTTTTCAGTACATAAATGATGTGTGATCTCTGCAATAAGGTTAATAAGGTGGTATCCTGTGATTAGCTGAATTAAGCTTTCACATCATGAAGAACGTTAAAATGTACTACACTGACTTAAAACTTTTACTGAACAACGAAAAAATGTTAACAAAGATACCTACACAGAACAACAACAACAAAAAATCTTAAAACAGCTGTTTGGTTTTTTCCTTAATACTACAATTAACAAAACCACTGTAATACAGTCTTGCCAATGAAAGACAAACTCTGGCATAAAGAAAATGCCAGAGAAATATTTCCTAAAAAAAAAAAAAAAAGAAAGAAACATAGAAAAATTACACAAATAAAAAACTTCCAGAGTCTCTCTCTCATAAAGAAAAAAAAGCAGCAAGTTTGAACCTGTTTGATCTTAATTCATAAGTAATTTTAAAGAATGATGGATTCATAGAGTACTGAAGACCAGAAGGGCCTTTTTAAGTATGATTTCTTGTACACCTTGACTACTTAGAGTTGGCTAGTCACTATTCTAGCTAAGGGGAATTCAGGATGTTGCATTAAATTTCTTTCCAGAAAGCTTTCAGACGTGAGGAAAGGCATCTCGAGAAAGAGACTTTAAAACTATTTCTATTAAAGCAAGCATGCTTTAAACACTCGGAGAAGGAAACAAATAAACAAAATACAAAAACAACCCCCCACCCCATCTGTTTCTAAGACATTCTTAAAAGCACACCTACTGGTACTGCCAAAAATGACACAAGTGAGTTCACAAACTTGGTTCAGCTTCCACACCAACATTTACTAATGCGATAGCAATGTATGCTATCACAGCCGTGGTGCAGAACTGGGACCTCCTAGCTGTGACACCACTCAAAAACCAGGGGCATGCAATTTCTACTAACAGGACAAAAGTTAGTATTTTCAGTAATATACTGAGAACAGAGTCAAGTAACTGTAGGAAAGTAACATCAGGAGTCAAGTAACTGTAGGAAAACAGTGATTACCTGAGTCACAATGCACAAGACATTGTACAGAGACCTCTAGTACAGAGACCAGTGAAGAGGCCAAAACATCCTCCTCACGTCAGCAAACATTAAAAGCAAGCACGGCTGACATGTACATAGTCAGTCCCCATTTATACATATTCTGCTTCCAGGACTCCTTTTGCTTCAAAAGGATGTACTTTTTTAGAAGCAATTGCCAATAGCTGCTAAGAATACTTGCACTTCTAATGGTTCATGGACTTGTATTTCATATTGCTACTGCAAGCATATTCCCACTGTGTTGTAGCTAGAGAGGTCAATTCAAATCACAGTCTCACTGCAAACTTGCAACAAAATATTTAGAAGTATGAGTTGCCACTTACTGCAAAGATAAACACTTCCATGCTTGATTTTTCAGGATGCAACTAATCTCACCAAAATCAAGAAGATAACTAATTTCTGAGCTTCAGTATCCACCAGCTGAGCTGGTCTAAATCTTGCAGACTGCTAACTCACTGAAAATTATTTTTATTTTGGTATTTGCAGAGAAAAAAAGAATATAACCAAACAGAAGTGACAACTGCAAACACAGAGATTTTGTAAGAAATGCCAACAGGAAGCATCCAAATGCCATAAGCAGTACCAAACGACTGTGCTACAGTTCCACAATCCAACTGATTGAAATACTGAGATAGCTAAACAAGTATTAACTATCTGCTTTAATTTCATTTTTAAAGAGTTCAGCAACCATAAATATATGTTATCCTCTTGCAACTCTTCACCAAGGGAAACTAAGTGGTCATGCAGGGAAGCACCAGAAATTACATGCCTGAAAAGAAAGCATCAGTTAAATGCTTCTTACCCATGCCAGGGCTGGTGT
>NW_024581112.1:10372230-10378362 GCF_017639235.1 Corvus kubaryi | reverse complement strand
GGGGGGTGTTTCAGGCACTAGACAAAAAATTCCTTAACCAGAAGCCATTTTCAAAATCAGTGTTATTCTGTGGTCCAAATGTCAAGTCACTATCAGATTTTCAAGTATAATTTTTGTTTCAAATAACATAAAATGTTCAGTTATATAGCAACAAGCTCCAACAGAATATGAATAACACAGCTCAAGCTGTTTGCCTCCAGTAATGGATGGCAAAGGACATAGCTTAGCAAAATCTGGTGTTTCAGTCTTGCTGCATTAATGAACAAGCTTCACAGATAACGACCTACCACTCTGTATAAAAAAAAACCCAGCACTGAAAATTTTATAGATCCTATCTTAGTGCAGGTTACCACATGGGCTTCTACATTAATCCTACTCCTGCTCCCTCTCCACCTCCCCTAACTTCAGTTTAGTAACAAATCCACACTCTATGCTTGGATCATGGTTTCAACTACACTATTTTAAATAGAAGTACCACGGATATTCCATGTTATTTTAGAGAAATTAATCTAAAAGCAACTCTTATCAGAAAATGCAAGAGGAGAAGGAAATTCTTTGACTACAAAACAAATTCCAGATAATCCTAAGTGCTTTCCCCAAAGCACAGGGTGCAGTTATAAAAGTGGGGGTGACAAGCAATGTTTTTTTTTAAAAACCTTTCAAAATATGGATAAAATTGCCAATACAGAAACACTTCACAATACACTGAGCAGCAATTCCAACAAGGATTGCATTTGAACTGATGACTATCTGAGCTATGAGAGCTGATGCATTCAAGGCAGCCTTTAACCAGCTGATGACTGAAACTACATAGAGCAGCAGTGATCACATTAAAATCCTAATGCATCATTTCTCACAGCATAAAGCAAGTTGGCAGAACTGCAGAAAAAGGAGACGGATTATTTTTCTCTTACATGAATAACATAAGAAAACATTCCTGAAAGTCTTGAAAGCTGAACACCTCAATTCAGTAGCAGGACAATAATTTTCCTAAAGACTGCACTAACATGCTGGAAGGTCACTGGCTTGAGATGCACACAGTAACAGCATACAAGCTTCTGAAAGAACATTTACATAGCCTTTTTAACACTAGCTCAGATGCTTGATTTTTATAGCCACACAGACATATATATATATAAAACCAATATGCATTGTACTGCTTAAATACAAAATGCAGTACATTCTTATGAGAGCTCCAAAGAGTATTTACACAAAAGGGTGATTCCTGCATTCTTTACAGGAATGGACTAGGCTAGCACAACCTCAAAAGGCTCCCAAATGAGCTGGACTAAACCAAGCCAGTACTGCAAGGCAACCTCCCAGGAAGGATGTTCTGCAGAACACATGGATGTACCTTTTGCCCACCAGATCCACATACCCGCTTCAAATAAGGCTCATTAAATAGAGGAGGAGAAATAATGTTACTGAGGTTCTGGTTTTCAAAAGCAAAGAATATTCACTCTTTTTAGGTCTATACTTCCAATACCAGCTCACTTCCCTTCAGGAACAGCACTCCTCCTCGAAATTCTTTATGGCATTGTTCTCCTCTCTAAATCTATCTTCAAGGTGCAATACTGGGAAGTTAAAAAGAGCATCAGAAAACCTAAATAAGCCTACCCTAACTTTAAGCCCTGGTCTTGAAAAATTCTTCCATGCTTCTCAACACAGGGATGGAAAGGGATTTGCCTCAGCAATCCTGCCTAAATGGTACCAATCCCTGAATCCTCAAGCTGCACAATTGCATCTTCAAAACACTCTGAACTCTTAAGTAAAACTGTCCCATTAAAAAAGCAAAACAGTTCATTAGAGCATTGCCCTCCTCATCATAAAACACTTAATCTGATGTTAATTTGAGGGACAATAAATCCCTCATGCAAAGATCTGAGGGTCTTTTTAATCAAAATAATTCCTTGTGGTTTTGGCTGTGACTCCCTCCCAGAAGAGCCCAGCCAAGGAGGAGGAATACAAAAGGCAGTGAGACACCACCCAATCTAATTTAGCAAGAATAGCAAACAGCACTGTGTGCAAGGCAGCACATGGCAATTGCTCATGTGACAGATGGCTCTGTGGTAGTGCTTTGTATTCACGTGCACAGAGCTCTCTGCAGCAGGAAAAGACACACCTGCACTGGGCTACCCTGGCAGCTGGAACCCTTGTCAGTCCCCTGTTCTAGAAGGAAATCATCTCTTCCAGGACCCTGAGGGATAAGCTGCAGTCTCTTGCACAGATGATGGATATGTAGCTAGAGCCATCTTCTCTTTGCCTGATTCCTTCTCCCCAAACTTCGGCTGACGGATCAGCACATGCCCCATTCTGGACTGGCCACAGCCAGAGCCACCACTGTCTACTGCCCTGCAGGAGGGACCAGCAGAGGTGACACCAGGAGCGCTGCGGAGAGGAGAGGAGAGCACACCGAGGAACTGAAGAGAAGCAGGGAACACACAAATGATCCACAAATACTGCAGCTGAGTCCCAAAACACAAGGCCACAGAAAACCATTTCATGAGGCTCAATGTGCACAGAGCCATTAGTTCTTTCACTTCACTCTTCAGATGATGGCAACTCAGTACAAGACATTCAGAAGTTAATTTTCTCTGCTACACCAGAGCAAACATTTGTCAACTACAGTGGTGAATCACTTTTTTGCACTTTCTTCAGTGAGGTTTGAGCATATAACAACATCCTCATGAGCCGCTATTTCTTTAGAACAAAATGTGGGAATCACATTCAAAAACAAGCATCCAGCAATAGTTTTTTAAAATAGAAGACTGCAAACAAATCTGTTTCAAGTCACTGGGGAATCAGCTTCAGAATAAAAGGTTACTTTTAACTTTGAGCACTTTTTTCCAGTTTTACAGGTACATTGGTATCCACTAGGAATCCCAACAGATGGCTACCAAACTACATGTGTGATAACAAAGTTCTTGCTCTACAGACCCTACAAGCTTCATTATTTCAGAATTACGGACACATTATTCAACTTCTGCTTGGATGAAAGCTAAGCAACCATTGCTCCTGTAGCTGTGTTTTTCTAAATTAAAAAAAAAAAAAGAGGTTAGACTTAGCTAATGAACAGACCATACCAAATTTATGTTAACACTTAAACATCTGCTAAGAGCACTGTTTCTCAAAATGCAATCCACAAAGAGCAGGAAGCTTACATGGTGCTGGCTTGCTTTCATTCACACCTGCCTAATTACATGAAAAACAAAAAAAGACGTATTTTTCAAATATCACTTTCCTTGCAACCAGGAGCTAGAATCACTACAGAACTGTTTCAAAAATCACAAGAGCTGACTTGCGCAGCCATCGGCCGGACCAAGGCACAAGATTATGAAATGCAGCACAGGGCACTTCTGAAGGTGTTTGAGCTAAAAAAAAATGCTCATAATTTTCCAAGACGGCAACACACTCAAGTTCAAGCCCTTGACCGAGGAATTCTGAACTACATAAACAGAATGATTTGAAATATGACAGACTGAAAAAAATCCCACATGATTCCTACAAGATAATACAGTGGGCTACTAAGTGAAAGACGTATTCACCACTGAAATACCTGCAATTTTCATTTCTCAGTTTGCTGCTGTCTGGAAGGAGAGGATAACAACATCTGACCCAATATTAAAAACAAGCTTCACACTGACCAAAATAATGCTCTTTTTAAATCAGTTCGTACCAGGAAGGTGCTCTAAAGAAAAGCATGTGAGAAATGAAAACACTATCTTCAGAAAAAGATTTAAACAACATGTTGTATGTGAGGCTTAGAGCTGCTGAATGAACAGTAGAAAAGAAAATGAACAATTGCTTACTGAGAGAGGACCAGCCTCTCTAACATAATGAATGAGGCTAGGTTCCTACTCACTGTACTTTTATAAAAGAGCTTAAAAGCAACCTTAATTGTGGAATTCCCAAGTCTTGGCTTTCATTGTCAATTAAGATCTTCTCTTAAAAGCCTGTTCACATATTTAATGCCCTAATTGAGTAATAGCTTTGTGCTGACCAGTCAAGAGCAGCTTCATTTCTGTATGGGACTACTCACCAAATTAGAATTATGCCAGCATTTAGAGATACAGGATATGGGCTCCCCAACCTTCTCTGGAGTAAGATAAAAGAAAATATTTTGGCAAGGAAACAGTCCCTCACTAGCAGAACTCTTCTTAGAAGCTCTAGCAGTTTCTCATACTGAAACATTGTATTCAACAACACCAGAGTCTCTCACTTTAAAAGAAGCTCTCCTTTTTGTTGGCAAATAAAATGAAGCTTGTCAGTAAAGAGGTTCCCCTCTTGCTCAAAAGTGAGACTTCTGAGCAAACTTTAAGCATTAACTAGAGAAACACTGCAAATTGAAATGCGGCTTAGGAGCTCTTCAGCAGTTTCCCGAAGTACAGAAAGACAAAGTTTCACTCATTCCTAAAAGCCTGCTGTCCTTGCAGCGCCACTTCTTGTTGCATGGTCCCGCCCCCTCTAACACATCCCTGACTACTCAGAGAGCCAATTCGACTCAGTCATCTAGAGGTAAATTATGACTCTTCTCTACCCCCCCCCCCAGTTATTTCAGTTCTCTCCTAGAATAACAAACTCAGTCTGCTCACCAAAAGGTCGGACAAGTGTTGGGTCAGCACAAGCGTGACGCTCCTACAGCATGAACTAACACCTTGCTGCTACCTGCCTCACCCAGCAGCAACCTTCCAAAGACTAAATGTTAAAATAGCCCAATTTCCTCTCAAACGCAAATGGGCCTTCTCCTCCTCCAGTATAAATTACAATAAAACAAAACCAGGTGTGTCAAATGCTTATTAGTAATAGTTTTGTGTGCGTATAGGAACATACTTAAATGAAATTAGCTGGAAATACTAGGAAAAGATATGTCCACACAACTAGCTTGGTCTATGGACACATTGCTGAACTTTTTCCATTCAATTAATTAATTTTAATTATTTAAATATTTAATTTATATGCAACAACAGTAGCGTGCATATAGTTCCTGTTCCCTTTGTGTATTTAAATATAACATTTCTGAAATTCAACAGTATTTCCATCTCTGAGATGGAAAAAAACAGAAAGTTACGTGACAACTTAGAACAGTTTCTGAGGAGATCAGTTTCTGAAACGATGCAAGACCAGTGCAAGAAGCAAATGGCATTGAAAACCACAAAATTAATCTTCTCAATCCCTTCCCAATCCCAGAAGTGAGTTTCAAGATGCTGTCAAAACACTCCCACCACTTTGTCCCAAGCGCATGATCAAAGTGACAGTCACAGTGGCATCCTCTGATCTTCTGCCATGAAGTGACCAAGCTGTGCCTCGTAATTTTCACAGTGCTAAAACTTGATCACTAATTCCACCCGAGAAGAAATCTTGTCGATTTCTCTAAACAAGAAAACCCAAACAACCCAAAAATCCAACAACGCCTACTCAGTCTGTCACACGTTCAGAACTCTCACCCCTATATACACTTCTGCATACTCTTGGGCGAGCGTAAGTTTATTTTCACAATTAGCAGAATCTCCCCTTTATCCGCCTCCTGGCTCACAGCCTACAAGAGGGGGTCACCCGCAGATGGGGCAAACCAAACCCCACACACGCCCTGCCCTGCCCCTGTGCCCCGAGCTGCCTCCGCAGCCCCGGCTCCCTGCCGAGCCCCGGTCGCGCCCCTGCCGGGAGAAGCCCTCCCGCCGCCGCCTCCCCGGGGAGTGCGGGAGCGGGGAGGAAAAAAGGTTGCTGTTTAGTTTTGTTCGTTCTTTTTTCTTCAAAACGAGGCTCTTCTCTCGCTCTTTGTTGGCCAGCAAGAGGGCAGGTTCGACGTGGGGGGCCACATGCCGAGGGGCTCCCCCTCCCAGCAGCAGAGCCCCGGAGGGTTGGTTTCCCACCCGCGGCCGCCGGGGCTACGGGGCTCGCCCGCCGCCGCCGCTCCCGCACCCACCTTTCTGCGCCTCGGTGCCCCGCAACAGCAGCAGCAGCAGGAGGAGGAGGAAGAGGCTGGGGCGGAGCAGCGAGGCCGCCCGCCGGGTCCCCGCGGGGAGCGGCCGCCCCGGACTCACCATGCCCCGCGGCGTGGCCGGCGCGCCCGGCGGTCCCAGGGCATCGCGGGCAGCGGGGCGGCCGCGCCGGGCCGACATATGGCTCACATGT